>NC_136792.1:17448313-17473383 GCF_951216825.1 Electrona antarctica | reverse complement strand
TGAAGGGCTAGCCAGTCGTCATGCTGTTCTGGTCATTTCCTCAAAGCACCCCACTCTGAAACAAAGCCTCAAGACCACTGTGGATAATCCATCAGATTCAGGATCTTTCAGAGGCGTAATTAAATTTCCTAACGATCGAGGCATTATAACAGAGGGGGAATTGAACACTGAATGGAGTTCAGACTAGGAGCAAGACCTACATAATGAAGCTTATATCTCTTTTACATGGAGGAGTATAATATGTAGGGCCACAGAGCAGTCCTATCTCACTCGTACCGTGTAGTCACCAAATGGCCTGACAGAAAAGACTGATGTATGTGGTGGTGGCAACAGTCCTTTTGAATATGAATCCTCGTGCCAGTCACGAAGACGCAACACATGTTTTTTAATGAGGGAAGCAATTACAGTGTGATACTGAGCGGCCATGAGAATGAGACTGTTCATTTCAATTACAGGATACATCAGTATTCACTTCGATTCCATCCATGGGGAAATCTGTGTATTTTCTCTATTATAAGAAATGTAATTTTGTAAAAAATAAAAAAAGTAAAATAAAAAAAACGAAATAACAAGAAAAGAAAAGAAAACAAGGGCACCCGCTGGCCTAGTGGTCCAGGCGCATGCCACATATAGGCTCTAGTCTGAAGTGTTGCGTGTTCGAGTCCCGTTCATGACGACCTTTGCTGCATGTCTCTCCCCTTCTCTCTCTTTCCTGTCGGTCTTCACTTGTATCTATCAATAAAGGCAGAAAAGCCTAAAACAAAATTAAAAAAGCATCTAGAACCTTGAATCTCTTGAATGTTGGTACAGGCAGTCTTTGTACCCCAGGTACATTTCTGTCGGGATATGAAGCTTGAATGTATCAATAATATTCTAGTTTCCATTATCTACTTTCTTTGTCTGTCCTTGCTATCAATTGCTACAGACTGCTACAGACTAGTTACAACAGAAATATATTAGCTCAAATCTGGTGTTTCTCCTAATTCCTTTGACAGAATAATGCTTTGTGGTTATAGACAGGTGTATGCAGTGGGAAATATCACCACAACAAAATTAGCAACAGTGAAGAACAAAATGTGGTTTTAATGAGAATAAAGGGCTCAACTTTCTAATCTTCAGTGTAATGCCATTGTTATTGGTGACACGGTTTCATCTGAAAAGTCATGATATGGTGCATCACAGTCATTTTGTGTTCATCGTTCATAATTGGACAGGGAGAGAGACGCATGCTCGAAAAAAGAAAAGAAAACAATATTCATCTAATGAGCTTTTTCTTGTTAAGTACGTGCTCTGTCTCCAGCTGAATGACAATGACAAGGCATCAGCTTAACACAATCCGCATTTCAATTGTGAATAAATGAATATGTGATGACGAATAGAGGAATTAATTCAATGAAACGAAAAACCTGCATTGCCAGATTGGCCATAATCTGCTGCTGCTGCTAAGGTATAAAATATTACGGTGGTTATTCAACAACATGGATACGGCGGTCTGTGTGAGACAATCTGTCTTCATTGTCCACTGTGCCTCTACTGTAGCTACTAGCCAAACCCTCCTGCATCATTAATTCAACTCCTGTGGAGTTTTGGCTGCTTTCTCTGTGCATGGTTAAAATAAATGCCGGGACAAACAGAGGTCAGAGAGACTATAAAACAAACAGAATACCTTTATCTCACACTGCTCACCCACAACTTTTACCATGACCATATTTCTGTGTTGTATTGTAGTGAACAGAACCGCAGAGTGATTCTGTATGAGTTTGATGAATCAGGTCAGGCTGCAGGGGAAAGATTTTGCCCAGTCCAGAGAGTCTGTTCTGCAGATGCTTAGGAGAGATCAGAGATGGTCTCCACACCCAGATCTACTTTCAGCAAGACCCTCAGCACTGCAGAGCCGGTGTCTGCCCAAGGGGGAGGAGGCAGGAGGCTGCATGGTCAGCTCAGTCATGCCTGCTGCTATCAGGACTCCTAAAACAGGTACAGTGCTTTTGGCACTATTATAGTATGTACATTACATAGGGGTTGTACATTATTGTGATATTGTAACCCAAGCACCAATATACTTTGGTTCTGTGTCTGGATACTTGTACACCACTGATGAGTTGTTATGTTCTTTTGTTATGTCCCTGATGTATTTCTACTCATGTGTGCTACTATGTGAGTCATTGTTTTACTCGAGCCTCGAGTTCCTACTGTTCCTAAATGTTCTTAAAATGTTCTGAGTTATTTGTTATTGTGGATAAATCTGGCGCAGACATCGGAACAAAGTAGAAGAACTATGAGGTTTCAGCTAACAGCCAGACTAACTTCGGTGACCACTTTACTTTTGTATGGTTCATCAATGCTTTGTATGGCAATTCATTCTTATTCTCATGCACGTATTTTCAATAAAGTCGCTCTGGATTAAGAGCGTCTGCTAAATGCCTAAATTGTAAATTGTAAACCTTTTTGATTAGACCCAGTCGTTTCTGCCTCTCTATCTACTGGTGAATCAAATTGTCATTAACAGCACCCTTCTACAAAGAGCCTGGCTGTAGGGGTTGGGGATGGAATCTTGTGTGATGGAAAGGTGAGAAAGATGGGTATTGTCGTATTGACGTTGGCAAACGTGGAGCTTTACAAGGACGACAATTCTAATAAAATACAGCCAGCACTGTTTCAGCAAAAAGCTAAAAAGCATGATTTATATCTGTTATTTTCAACGACATATAAATCAGGCTGAATAATATCCAATTAGAAAAAAAACCTTGATGAGAGTGGTAGCAATTCTGCTCACAGTTTTCCAATGTCTGCTACACACTTTGACAACATGCAGTGCAGCCAAGGAAGAGCTTGAGCACAAATTAATCAGGCTCCATCCTGCAAACACACGTTTGACTGCAGTTTGTTAAACAATACAATGATTGTTTGGGCTTTGGGGCCATTTTACTGTATCTTTATTCTGCAGAGACAACAGTGAGCTCATGTGTGAATCCAAACGGAAAATGTCTTGTATTGCTCAAGGTAAACAAAGGATAGCATCGCTGTCTGGCAGAAACCAGCTAACTCAATTTGTCAGGGTTTTGATTATTATTATTTTTTCCCCCCCACAAATTACTGAGTCAGAAAAGGTGCTTCTAACAGCAAATTCAATTGGTTCGGATGAATTAATTCTGAACGAATAAATATTGTCCATGTAAACGCAACCATTGCAATGGCGCTGGAACGTTGTTTGTGCATTTCAACCCCTTTTCCATACAATAGGCCATGCGTAAATGTGGGCACATTACATTCTGGGAAGTTGTTAAATGATGTTCACGTATACTCGGAAGAAGGAAAAGATGCTGGAGCAGCTATAGGACAGTTTAAGCCATTTTATTCAGGTGCTAATATAAATAATAATGACTGAATCCATTATTAACGTCATGCCACAGACGAATAAAGTCAGTCATCATTATTTTTTATACACCTGAATAAAAAGGCTTAAACTGTCCGAACTTTATTCCTCCTTCTGCAACTGTTGTCCCTGTTTAGTTCCTGTGACGCACCAAACTAGCCGTTTCGGGCTTGAGGCACGTTGGTAGACTCCCTTTGTTAGAATGCACCTCGACAAAATACTCTACTATTTGTAATGTACGGTCAATGAAAAAACTGAAAAAAGACCTCTGCATTTTATGAACACTTGAGATTAGTGGATTCAAACAACAGAGTGCATTTAAAGATGATATATTCTATGGCTCTCAGTTATTCCCTCTGAAGTGTTTCCAGCATGAGAGGATGGTAAGAGAAAAAGGTATTCAAGCTACCCCGGCAGAGGAACTGGAATTACTTAGATGCTCCCTGAAGCCTCTCTGCTCAGTCACACGTACAGCTCTCGCTGGACCTACTGTACTATACAGGTGACCTCCAACACATACATAAATGCATGAATACACAGAGAAGATACGGGAATATTTACATTTAGATACACTGGTGGTCTAACAGATCTGGTTCTTGTATCCCACGTCTCAACTTGAAACAACCTCCGCATATCATTTTCTCAACTGAGGTGGGCTATGTGCACAGCTGTGGGTATAGTAGTATAGCTGATCTCAACTGTAATGGCCTCAGCCATAAACACAAATCGTTCCCACAAAGGTATATCGCCTACCGTAGTGGTTCAAAGGTGATACAATAATAGTAAAAAGTTGATCAAATCAACATGCTGTTTCAAATTCCCGGTGCTACACCTTCTTGGTTTCATGAACGTTTTAGTTTCAGTGCCACATATGGCCAGTGCTGTGTTTCGTTTATCTTTTCCTTCTTCCTCTCCTCCAATCATTACATTTTCACACTGAGAATGCATGGTTGAAGTAATGGAATTCCAAATGGAGAGTACCGTACATGCTGCTATGACTGTTTCACCGATATGCCGCTTTTTACCTCGCGCCCTATCGCAATCATTTTCTCCCTCGCTGATAAATTTAACTGTTCCCTGCGTCACCTACACAGCTTCTATCTATAGTCCCTGTCTGCCTAATGCTCCTCATTAAGACTCACACTGACACTATCATGCACCCAAAACAAAGAGAAACCATATCTAATGACTGTAGAGATGACCTTTCACTATCTCTCCTCCCATTCTTCCCCCCCTACTCCTCCGCCCCACTGCTTGCCGTCCTCGGTTAGCGTTCTCTTACGTATTGCATCGCATTATGTATTCAGAGTCCATTCTCCTCCAACCGCTACATTAACCTTTACACTCATCCCCAGTGGAATCTCTGGGAGGCCTCAGTTAGTCAGCGACCTTTCAGTGGATCTTCAGTGATCCTAAAGCCTTGCCTTCACAGTAAATTCCCCAGTGTTAATTTTGTGCAAATGTAACCAAATGAACCCGTATGAGGCTTTTCAGAGTTAAATTAACACTGCAGGATTTTACTGTGTCTCCTGTACAGTGCCAATTAAGCCTTGCATTACCATAAGCAGTGTTTAAAGTAGGCCTACTCAATATTTTGACTTAAATGAAAGTATCAATATTGCAATGTAGTAATCGTCTGGAATCCAAAATTTACTTGAGTAAAAGTACAAAAGTTATTGGCATCAAAATATACTTCAAGTACCAAAAGTAAAAAGTACCCGTCCCATTTCACAGGTTGTATAAAACGTGTACAAATATTTTTTTAGCAGATCTACATTGTGGCAAGTTGTGAGGTTATAGATCGGCTATTTTCAAAGAGACTGCTCGCCCCTTTACCAACTCGCCCCGGGCGTACAGCCGGCGGAAAAAGGTTAAACCTAACCTTATTCCTAACCTCAGTAAAACAATGCCTAAACGTATTTCTAACCTTATTCTCAGTAAAACAAAATAAAGAATACAAGAACCGCCGCACCGAGCTGTCGGCGTGAGGTCGGCGGAAAAAAGCTGGGGCGAGATGGAATTGGGGCGACCTGACCTGTTACCTTTTCAAATAGCCAAAGTTTAAATAGGGCTGGAGTAAAAAGTAAAAAGTTTGACTCTGAGATGAGATGTAGTGAAGTAAAAGTAAATGCATAAAAAATGGAAATACTCCAGTAAAGTAAAAGTACCTCAAAATTGTACTGAAGTACAGTACTTGAGTAAATGTACCTTACTTACTTACTTACTTCATTACTTTCCACCACTACACATAATACCATTAGAAATGCAGAGGAGCATTACAGATTGCAGGATCAGCTTTTCTGTGTTCCCAGAAGAGAGCTTTACATTTTCAAGACCTTCACAAGTCCACAGAGTGGGGCAATAAGTTGTGCAATTCATGAAGAGTAAAGGAGCCTTGGTGACATTTTACTGTACACACTGTGGGGCATGAATATATTTAATAATAATAGGGATGGACAGTGCCACCAATATCCTAAGATCTGAGTTGTAGCCGGTCATTTTATGAATTTGTATCAGCCATATCATCCAATTAGCCATCAATAATTGTATTTGTTGATTGATTTAATTTCTCACTCTTGTCCATTTAAGCCATGTCCAGGCCTCACAGAAGTGAGGTGCAGGCAAGTGGTTTGCAACCACTGTGGTTTGTCGTTTCTTTGATCCGCACCAGAGTTCGGATGCACGTTCACACCAGCCGAACCAAAGGGGTAAGCGGACCATGGTTCGTTTTAAACGAACCAAACATGTCCGGTGTGAAAGTGCCCTTAGTTTCACAACCGACGTTTGATGTTTATATGTTTATCTGATGTTGCTGCTCAGCTTACGATTTAGGCATTTCGACTCGAGTCTCAATTCACAGTGCCTACATGATATTATCTCTGCCATCTGCTTATCTCTATAACAGGCTACTCCACGTTGTGTCCTATAACTCTCAAACTGTAGGTCGTACAGTCAAAAAGAAAAATAATTCCCAGTATTCCTATAGGCTCATGATCTCCCCATACTACTTAGATCTCCATATATGGTTGTCAGTTTATCATATGTCAGTCTGACATCAAACCCTCTACACTCAAGACACGCTATATGGCCATGAACCCTGGCCATGGCCATGAACCCATACCTGTTTTTCATTGAGCATTTTTTGGTCAACGTTGATCCCATGCCAAAGCGACAGCACTCGCCATCCATATATGGGCATTCCCAGACGATGCCCTAATACAATCCCTGTTATGCCCATAGCCTATATGGAGATCCTTGGTTGTCATCAATATCAAGCCCATATATGGGAATGTCAATATATGGCCATACTGTGACAGTCTCATGATAACCAGTGTGGTTGCCGCGACGCAAGTCACACTTGCAAATGATCAAGTTGGTACAACACATAGATTTCCATATGTGAAGCTGATAGTCATGCCAAAGCACCAGCGCTCGCCCAGCAGTCTGCCGTCACCCAGGCGGATGCCTGCACGCGACCTCACCCTTTAGGGCGCAGCTTACTGGTATAGTACAGTATATAGTATATAGTATGTAGTATGCACAGTATATAGTATGAACGTATAGTATGCAGTAGTATGCACTTTTACAAGAACCTGCCTGTGAAAGGTCAAAGAGCGTTCCCATCTCACACTGCATATCCATGGCAAAACATAACTGTGGATATTATATAGTATTCAATAATGTATTCTACTGAATGTACTAAAAATGTCCCACACTTGGCTCTGAGCTGCTTTGATAAGAAATGGCTGCAGTAATTGCTGCTGCTGGGTCATTTCTCTCTCTTGCAGTAAACCCCTCCTGCTGCGTTGCTTGAGCTCCACTTTATGAGACATCTCTTTAGTGCATCTTTTGATATTGTGCCATTTGTTTTATATTATTGTTATAATTTTCATCCTTTCAGCATTTATTTTAATTGATGTCGTTCTTCTCCAATACCTGCACTTTCTAAAATACGTAGGTAAATATATGGAATACTTTAACTGTGTCAGTGAGTAGAATTAGAACATAAAAGCATATTATGAACTCAATTTGACATTCTGTTCTTCTCATTAAACTTAGAGATGCAGGCCTGTACTTGGCCTTCAGTGAGTTCACTTTTATGTGTTACACAGATGCAGAATGTGACCGGAGGAGGTTCTCAGTGTTTGCTCGCATTACGTAATTATCTGCAATCTTTAAATCATATGGTAGTTCTGCACAAATTGTGTTCTCTGACTCTGACACACACACACACACACACACACACACACACACACACACACACACACACACACACACACACACACACACACACACACACACACACACACACACACACACACACACACACACACACGCATGACTGAATACATATTGGAAATGGGGCATGCATGCCAAAAGGGCTGTTTTGCTCATTTGGGCAGTGGATTATGGAAAATGTGGTATTCTGCAAAAAGCCATGACAATGCAACAATTGACAATCCCACTTGTTGACAATCCAAAATGGTAACAGTGGGTTAAGCCTAAGAAGGTGGAAATTGGTCTACGGTATACTAATGAGTTTTTAGCAGTTTAGAGAAGAGAAACAGAATTAGCGATCAATTGGATATGCAAATTTAGATCATATATTTGTTGACATCTGGGATGGACACAAACAAAAAACAATTGAAATTGAATTTAGTTGGAAGGTGTATTGAATTATCAAGTTCAATCTGTATACAATAATTATTCTATTCAATGTATTATGATGGATTGACTGCATCGTGTGAAATACAACCCCTACTGATAAAGCATTACGTTTTAGCCATTAATTCTTTCAGTGCCTATCAAATATTTGTACATGATGCTGCTTTAATAATAGGTGTACTGTACATGGGCTAATGTACAAGCAATATAAATTTAGAGAATGAACATTTGGCATTACAGTATATCATCAGTATAAGAAAGAAAGAAAGAAAGAAAGAAAGAAAGAAAGAAAGAAAGAAAGAAAGAAAGAAAGAAAGAAAGGCATTATTGCTGTGATGCAGTTGAATTAAATAAATTAAAAAGTCAGAGAAATAGAGCATAGTGTGAAGGAGGAAAACCTGAACTTAGAGCATAGCCTCTAGTGTGAAGGAGGAAAACCTGAACTTAGAGCATAGCCTCTAGTGTGAAGGAGGAAAACCTGAACTTAGAGCATAGCCTCTAGTGTGAAGGAGGAAAACCTGAACTTAGAGCATAGCCTCTAGTGTGAAGGAGGAAAACCTGAACTCATTCTGACCAACAGCCCCCGAGGCACCAGGATTTTTCTGCTGGTTTCGCTCAATAAGGACCCAAGTTCCCTCTCAAGGGCATTCTTTAGACACAGAGACACAGTTGTCACACACTGTATTCATAATCAAGGCTACAATATTTGTACTCATCATACGACCGTGTCATAAAAAATAAAACATTTTCAACCCAAAAAGTGTCAATTTGGATCACATCAATTAAGCCTCCAGGCTGTGGAGTTATAGATTTAGGCAGTTTAAAATGTGTTTGAGTAAGATGCTCTCATTTACGTTTGCAATGGTTGGAAATAATTACATTGATGTATTCATGGCAAATGGACAAAACTGTTCTAATTTGTGAAGTCAAAGTAGCAGTAGCAGTCTCTATGACTGTCTCTCATCGTATAACCATGCCTAGTTAATATAACAAGTACAACTGAATATTACTAAATATGAATCCCATATTATAAAATATTATATTAAAATCACACCCGTGTGAGGGACGCTCTTTTTTCCCGACCTTATACTGACCTTGAAACATACCTTAGTTACATCACCAATAATAGTGGTCCCTTATTGGCCAAGGGTCAATAAGGGAGGCTGTTGATGGTGACGTAACCAAGGTACGTTTCAAGGTTGGTTTAAGGTCAATAACGGGTCTAAAGGATTTAGAACAGCAATTGTAATAGACATGAGTTAGTAGCAGTATTTGCACGCTCTGCTTGCGCACAAGTAGGCCATTTATGGCCTACTTGTGTGCATTGCGCAAGTTGGCAGTGCATTTCTAGTTGTAATTGGAAACAATGTTTTGGTCTGAAATTCTGAATTGGGTTAACCCAATGAAGGTCTTCGGACTGAAACGAGGTGTTTCCAATTAAAACTAGTTTCGCATGAAGACCTGCAGGTGTTTTTGCACCTCTTGTCACCTCAGCGGACCTCAGAGTCTGCTGCACGTGCCCTAGTCTCTGCCACCCTGACCCAGATATATATTATAATGATGGACGAAACCCAAATGGCATTTTGTGGAGCATATCAAAACATAAATTTGAAAAAGAGAGCTCTCCAACACCACTGTGTCTTACACAGGTGGCATGGAATCATTCATCACTTCCCTCGTCCGTGGCCTTCTGCTGGCTCTGACTTGGCTGACATCTCTCTTCTCCCTCCTGTAACCTCCAGCACAGTCATCTGTCTCCACTTATCTCCAGCCCTCAGCCAGCCCATCAGGACAGCATGTCACAATGCATATACAGACATGCTGTCTCCCTATCTCTGCCAGTGAATGGTATGCTATGTGTGGGGTGCAACTGGAGAGAATCATGTCTCTACATAAATTCCCAGATCCTGTGTCTGAGGGTGCAGATTGCAAATGATGTAGACTGCCTTAAGTGTCCATGGCCATCCATCACTGAGAGAGAGACGTAGCAGGTGATTTATGTTGTCTTGTCTCCACAGCAATGCTGAGAGGAGTGTTCTGACATGACATTTTGTTTTTGTGGTTTTATTTTTTAGGGAGGTGAGGTGGGTTGAGTTGTTTTCACGGTCAGGAACACAAATAATGGAGTTCACAACAAGAAGGCAGAGTTCAAGGGATTTAATTTTCATTTAGAAAGCAATCTATCGGCAATGGTGGCAGGACAGAGGACAGTGTTGACAAAGCTGATGTTGTTTTATAGCCTGTTGCTGTCAGGGGTGTAATGCCGATGCCTAGAGCTAGTGAAGCCTCACCTGTGCACTTTCTGTCAGACAGTTTTTACTTAAGGAAAAGTATCAATTCTACAATGCAGACTCTGTCACAAGTGCATGTCTGGTATTCAGAATTTAGAGTGAAAATACAAAAGTATAGTAACACAAGTAAAAGTACTCATGCAGACATCTTCCATTTCATATTTTCAAAATGTATAAAATCATTTGAAAATAGCAGATCTAGCTTGTGAGTAAAAGTAAAATTGTACTTAAGTACAGTACTTGACATGCACTTTCCACCACTTCATTCTGTCTTTGACACAAGCATGCATACACGTGCGCATACACACACGCATGTGTGCATAATTGTAAAGATAAGATTTCTATTAAAGTTATATCTACCATCTAAACTCTTCCAATTTGATCTAAACACTATGAATGCCATTGGTGACAGCTGACTATGTGTGGGCTAACGTTACGCAGCTCCCTGTAGGAACAGACAAAACCTAATTCATGGCCAACAGCTATACGAGCTTCAGCCTACAGCTTGTTTTATGTGAACAGCCATATACTGCAGTTTCCAGCATGTAAACACTAACACACTAATCGATGTGGTTTGTTTATGTGGTCTGGTCATTCCATTTATTGTTTGCGTGATTGGCTGCCTTTGCGTTAGATTACTGTGCTGCTTCCATGCACTCCTGGCGGCCTGGTGTGTCTGGGTCAGTGACAACCACGCTGCTATTAATGTAGATTAATTACAAGCCTAATCCAACCTGCCTCTAGCTGTCATGCTTGACATTTCATAATGTTCCCTTCTTCTCAATTCCACTTCTCTCTTCTCAAGCATGATTTGTACTTAGTATGATGATGTTGTGTGTGTCAACAATAGCTATAGGCTTGCATTGCATCACGTTGTGAACTTGTATCTGCAATTTCTGGCACCTGACACATTGTATATTGTGTATACATTAAGCATTAACCATAGCTGCCTTTGGTGAATGACAAATTATGCATCTGGTGTTGATTTTTTCTCTTCATTCCAACATTTTTAAATCTGTATTGATTAACAATCATCAATCTCTTCTAATGCAGAGCGAACAGTAAACATCATTGTGAATGCGATTTAGGATGCTGGTTTTCATTAAGCATTTATATGACTTTGTTTGCCGGCTGTTGCAATGTGTTAGCATTACATTAAGCAGTGGGTGACAGTTGTTTGACATTTACTAAGACTTAATGTACTAAGGAGGATGGATGCAAAATCCAGTTGGATTTTTAGGAATGTAATTATTTTTGTCTGAAGTTTAGGCATCTTTCAATAATGCATGTTGTTGATTTAATGGTTTTATGATTAATGATAAAGTTCATTCCAAACGCGGAACTTAATCGGCAATGAAGAAATAAAAGAAAGCAAGTAAAATATATAGCCCTCAAATTGAATGTCACACAACCAGAGAAGAGAGGAAGACAATGGGACGTAGCTGACCATTTGGTTTCCCTACTCGTAGGATATTTGTGCTGCCCCCCCTCCCGACGAGAGCGCTGCTATTCCTCAAGCAGATCGGCTATTTTCGCTGTTTCTGCGAGGACGCAAACACGGCCGCTCGGAGAAATTTGTTATTTTGAGGATCGGCGTGGCACTTTTTGGCACATTTTGTTGCCCCCCTCGCCGTGTTGCAGTACTCGCAGTGCGTATTGCGCGTATAGGTAGCGACGGCACTGAGACGATGGAATGATGTATTACCGTGTTAAATCAATGTGTGATGAAAAAATAGAAAAGTGTAGGCTCTGTGCCTTTCATTACAGTACAATGCAAACCCCCTGCCGAGTCGACACGTTTCTTTAGTGATGTCAGAATCACCTCTGAATGTTCCAGAACAGTGGCCTTCTTTTGTTGATGGAGAGAGGGGGCACATCTCAATGACCCTCCTCACTGAACACTGCTTATTGATAGATTGCATGTACCAGGGCTCAACCCCTTCCAAGGACAAGGGACTTAACTCATGCATGCACGCACGTACACACACACACAATTCAGACACACACACACACACACACACACACACACACACACACACACACACACACACACACACACACACACACACACGCACACACAGTTCTCCTTTTCATCTTCCTTGCTTCCTTGTGCTTTGACAGGTTTCTGAAAGGCACAACGTTTGCTTCTATTTCTGCTCATGTAACCTATACTGTGGTTAGTTTGACACGGTCAGCCTTTATTGTTGTTTTGCTTTTGCACGCAAATATGCTACACACACTAACTTAAACATGTGGTGAAATGGTTAATTTGGGCATTTTATTTTGAAGTTTCAGCCTCAAATGGCAGAATCTTAAAGTTTCTGAACCAATCACATCGAGCGTCGCATCCCTCCAGGCTATGGGACGTAAATCTGTCTCATCCACGACCACATGCAGTGTCGTTTGTAAACAAAGTGACAGAGAGACGTGTAGCAAAGACAGGGGATTAGTTCTAACTTATACACAACCTATACATATATACATATATTGATGTGTACCTCTACACGTCATCACACAGTACGTTTTCGTTTTAAGGAAGTAATTAAAATGTTATTTTTATGGACTTTTGATGTAAAAATACACAAAAAGGAAAAGATGACAACGCAGCAAGATGGCCACCGGATGAACCACGTCAGAAACTCTGCCTTGAGCGATCTAGCCTTTATATATGTCTATGGTCCCCAGGGGTCCCCGGAACATCCATCCAGGCTCGTACTGTAGTGTACTCTGTGCCACTTTATTCTGTGCTGTACTCTACTGGCCACTTTAGGTGTTGCAGCTGTCCGTGCTCGACATACACATACACGTACTGTACACATACATAGTTTGAGGATCTAATGGAGTTAGGAGGTTTTTGCCAAAGCACTTTTTAGTACTTTCCATTGGTTCAATATTTTTTTTAACCAACACACAGATGTAAAGGGTGTTCAAGCTTTGATTTATGAAAATAAAAAAATAAAAAATAAATAAAACCTCAAAAATGGAGATAGGTGGTTTCTTCCGGATAGCAACAATGATAGAAATTGTCATACGTCAGGAGGTGCCAGGGCCAGGGACGAGGCAGGGACGTACAGTAGCTGGCCTGCTGTGTGTTATTTATTGCGGTTGTGGTTAGGAGCCCGGCATGATGTCTGCAAAGTGGGTCAGCATATTATGTACCTCCCTCAATTCCTCTATCCTCCTACAGTCTCCTTCTCCCCATCATCCTGCCCCCCGCCTCCCTCCCTTTACTAACCCTCATTCTGTCTTGTATCTGTTACACCATGTACTGTATAGCATTATATTCTTTGTCCCTCCCCTCTGTGCGCGCTCTCTCTCTCTCTCTCTCTCTCTCTCCCCCCAACTTTCCCCTTCCTGCTCATTTTCTCTCCTTTGTTATACCTCTAACTTGAGCTGTCTACCTCGGAGCCACCCAAACTCCTTTTAGATTCAGCACATTCCTTGTTTCCCGATGCCCTCCTTGTCATTGGCGTGTCTGTGGTTCCCCCAGCATGCAGTAACCTCACTTTGGGAATTGGGAGAGTCAGACAGCTTGGGGTAGGAGTGGGGGTTGTCAGGTGGAGTGGAATGCGGCCAGTAAACAGCAGGGCCGACGCTACTGTAGCCCAGACACCTGGTGAGCGGCGCACCATGATTCAGGAATTACATTAAAGATAATACATCAATTAGCATAATGCACCACTTAAAAATAATAAATGTACGAAGCTCACCAGTGAAAATTCACATGCAAAGGCATGTGTATATGGGGTTGGCAGTGGCTCAGGAGTTGTTGGAGTAATCTGGTTATTATCCAGCTCCTCTTGGCTTTGTGTTCAAGTGTCCTTGAGCAAGACACTAAATCCTAACTGTTCCCGATGAGCAGAGTGCATGGTTGCATCCTCTGGCGTCGGTGTGTGAATTGGTATGTACTGTATGCATTGCACAATTTAAAACGCTTTGGATAGAGGCACTAGAAAAATGCAGACAATTTAACACAAATGCTGGTACACAACTACACACGCACGCACGCACGCACGCACGCACGCACGCGACCAGGTTTTATATATTACACTAACTCATACATTTTCACAATTAAAGCCCCCTGCGGAGTAAGAACATGCTCAAAGGGATTCTCTGATTGTTCTTCCCTGTCTTCTGACTCTGCAAATCCCTCTCAGAGAATGACGTTATCAAGAGGCTAAGGCCATTAGGAGACACTGCATACTGAATCACCAACGCTGTTGCTTTGTCTGCCAACGCTCTGGAGATTTGGCTTTGGACCTGATGGAATCTGGGGCTGCCTGGTTCCCACAAGTCTGAAGAGCTGCACTGATGATTTCCAACCTCCTCTGCCTCTGCCCTAAGGCCTTAATCAGAGCCTCCCCCCTCGATGCCCCTGGGACATAGGCGGGGCTCCATGCTGTTCCCACAACTACGTTGCTAGGATACCATGGTTCAGCTATGGAAGGGATCACCTGTGTACATGTCTTGCACCTGCTATTTTTAGAGTGGAATCATAGAAACATTGGATGGACTCTTTCCTCAGAGCCTTCTTTCCTATTCATTATCTATATCAAACAAATTATTAAAACTTTATGTATTTAAACTGATATTTCTCATTCAGACCTGAGGTCTCATATCAGACAGCAGCAACAATCCACAACAATTACAGACATTTAATACAAAGACAAGATAATAAAATGAAATGGGTGAAGATGGTGTCTTTGCGTTGGTGCAATGCAGTCAGTCCTCCAACCTCTCCAATAACAACCAAAACATTTATAGCAGGTCTGCTAACAGCCAACAGCTTGGCCCAGCCTTTCATGATTCAGCCTTGCAAAAAAAAAGGAAGAAGAAAAGGGACCATTTTAAATCTAGGTCATGCAAAGTCTGAATGTTTCATATTCGGCTTCTGGTAAATACAGTACATGCCCGTACGTGTGGTGCATGTGAGCATGTGAAAAGCTGTTAGCTTTTCCGATGATAGGCTACTCTCTCCTTCTCTCTGTCACCTCCTCCACCACTCCCTCTGCCCTCTCCCCTTTCCCCTCTCCGTCCAAAGTCTCATTCCCATGCACCTCCCCTCTCAACCTTTCCCCTCTCCCTCCAAAGTCTCATTCCCATGCACCTCCCCTCTCAACCTTTCCCCCAGAACAATATAGAACACGCACTGGCCATGGAGAGAGAATGGCTTTAGAGGGATTGCAACCAATTAAAGGAAGCGGTACTACACTTTGAAGAAGTGTTGTACACAAGACAAAGCGGTATGTTTGCAATCTCGCCTGGTGTCTCCTCGCTGGCCTCTGCTCATCAATCCTGGCTACAGCGGGTGGCAAAGGGGCAGGGAGGGGAGAGGCAGCAGCTTGCACCATGGGGTCACTTCATCATCACCCTGCGCCAGCCAACGGTACTCTTTCCTATATGCCCTAACTGCGCTTCCACAGGGCCCTAGAAATGTCAGCATTGACCAACCTGTGTGTACCCTGCAGCCCATGCCCGTATCCAGAGAACAAACCACCTGGGACATGATGCATGTGGCTGTCCTTCCATGTCCACCTTTTCCCCACCCTGGGGACCACAGGGGCTATAATGGACTGGGTGTGTCAGTGATGGGAGGTACACCCTCTGTAAATACAGTGTGTATATCTAATGTTTCTGGGAAATGATAATGTTACACCGAAACTGTTAATACCATGTTGTTGGCACTCACCACCTTGGGGAAGAATATAGTCAAACATTTACCAGAATAAAATAGTTTTGGAAATGAGTGTTGGCATTGGTAATTGACCCATAGTATAATGTCAGGACATAGCACGTACTGTAGTATAACTCACTGTCTAGACAACAGACAGGACATGGAATAAATAAGAAAAGAACCCAGAAGAATGTATAGCATTTGCATAATAAGACCACTTCACATGGAGGCCCTTGTAGTCTGTGTTTTATTTGAAGCTAATTGGCCATGAACTGAGCTTCAAATAAAACTCCTATAAATTCTATACACCAACATGCTGACATGAGTCACATGAGGCCTTGACACTGGCTGCCTGGCCTTGCTGTGGGCAAGAGTTATTGAGAAACACGGCATGCTGGATGGAGAAAACCTCGAATAAAGCCCACTGCAGCAGAAATAGAAGATTGCAGACCTACAGGCCATGAGGCCATGTGGTATATGTCTGAGTTCCATGCACGCATCTCCATCTCTCTGCTTCTCTCTGACATTTACTGTCTGTGTCGCACGCTAATATCTTTATAGGAAAACTCTTGTCTTCTTCTGTCTGTCATCTTTTTCATCATGCCCCTAAAGGGCACTAATATATATATATATATATATATATATATATATATATAAACTCCCTTTGTAAACTCCCTTTCTGAACTCCCTGCTCACACCAATAGGTCCTAAAATAAGGAGAGGCACCTGTCAGTAATAATCACACACCTATATTCTACACTTGACACTGTTGTTTGTCATGCGTGTCACACGCATGCACGCACGCACGCACGCACGCACGCACGCACGCACGCACGCACATACACACAGTAGCTTGTCTTCTTTTTTCAGCCGTAATTACTCTCGCCTGTCTGGGCCTTTCTTCTAATTTGATCGTCAATAATGACACGGTCATTTTCGACCAACATACAACGTAGGTAACTAGAATTGATTGCTTTGTTTTTGTTCTCATTAGAGAGATACGGCCGACATAATATAGTAATACAGTTTTCATTATATAAACAAACATGTTTATGTACTGTATCTGCATGTGCCGCTGTGCCTGCCTGTATGCATTTATTAATGTGCGGGCGCATGTGTGTGAGAGACAAAAGATAAAAGAACTGAGGAAGAATGCCGAGGGTGTGTGGGGAGTGGTGTTTGGTGAATATTTTATGAATCCCTCTCCCTCTCCGTGTTCATGTTTACCTTTCTGTCCTGCCACCGCGAGTCTTAAGACTTTATAAAACAGCACACTTGGCAGCTGTCAGGGGAGAAAGAGTGCCTTTGTTGGCCCACCAAGGTGATGTGATCATGTTCCGTGTGTGTGTGTGTGTGTGTGTGTGTGTGTGTGTGTGTGTGTGTATGTGTGTGTGTGTGTGTGTGTGTGTGTGTGTGTGTGTGTGTGTGTGTGTGTATGCACGCGCACGTGGGTGCATGCGTGTGTGTGCGTGCGCACTGAGGATGACAGGTGCTGCGGGTGACAAGGGGCCACACTACTGCATAAACAGCTGAGCGTCTCAACATCTATGTTCCAGGACCATGGACAGCTCCCCTGAGTGAGTGAGTGAGTGAGTGAGTGAGTGAGTGAGTGAGTGAGTGAGTGAGTGAGTGAGTGAGTGAGTGAGTGAGTGAGTGAGTGAGCGAGCGAGCTGCCTGGTGTGTACGTGCATGCGTGCGTGCGTGCATGCGTGCGTGCGTGCGTGCGTGCGTGCGTGCGTGCGTGCGTGCGTGTGGGCGTGCATCGAGAGCTGTGCTGCTTTCATCTTTATTTTTGTCTGTCAGCATTAAGAGAAAGATGACGGGATGAAGGCACAGACCAGCTTTGCCCTGAATGTGTCAGTTCCAAACGTCACCGCGTGTCCTGAATGAGGATGAGCGCACAAGGAAGCAACAGCAGAGAGGAGCCTTGTGGTGGCACCATCCGCCCTTACACAGTCAAATCCTGAGTGTTTAGGATGTACAAGTGGAACCAAATGGACCCGTGAGGGTACATCTGTATACCTTTTGAGTTAACTCAGGATTATACTGTGTAATGGAGGCTGAAAGGCGCTTATCTGTTCAACCTCTTCTTAGATTGTTCCATTACTTTTCTCCATTGATTAGGTCTATTTTCCAGCTCTATTTCACCACATGGTTTCCACATAAACTTTCATGGTGCAACAGAGGCCAATAGAGTCCTGAAAGCAGTTTGTACCATATTCTACATTACATTCTCAAACGACACCCTGCAGGTCTCTGACGCAAATGCACATGCACACTATCCTCCCCTTAATCATTGACAGTCATGCTTTGGTGTTTTTCAACTTTCATGTGGCTCCAACGGAAGGAGAAAACAATGCAGACTGTTTGTTTGGCATCCTTGATATGAGTGTTGCCACCGTAAAATAGAATGGATAATAATAAACATAACTGTTTGTGGTTCTGGCACTGTCTTCGTGGAAAGCGGGGAAGAGAGAGAAACTAAATCTCCTATACTTGCATAAATAGCAATTTAAAATGTTTCTACTCTTTGCCATCCCTGGCACAGAACTATTCCTCAGTTTGCCAGTTTATGCTACAAAGCTTTGTCATCTGTAGCACAACACAGAGGGCTGCAGAACACACAGTATACACTTCTCTCTACATACGTACCATGCAGTAGGTGTGAACAGCCATGCTCTTATCCAGAGTTACTTACAAGAGCAGAGCTTACAAGATAAGTAGCATGAACCATGGTCAACAAATGACAGGGTATGGTCATGTGAACAATGAACATCATCCTAAATATCAATAAATATTATTTATTAGCCTCAATCAAATTAGGTGACAAGCGATACAAGGCACGAGTGTTTTCAGACTGGAAAACGGGGAGTGAGGCATAGTCCTCACTGAGGCAGTCCTCCATTTTGCAGTCCATACTGCAAGAAGGGGGAGTTCCCCCCCCCCCCGCCCCACACACACACACACACACACACCAACAACATGTGTCAACAGTGCTTGAATCCAAACCAAGTCCAGAATGTACAGTATGTAAACAACACGCGCAACTTATAGTCAACATTGGTCATACACTTCAGTCTGCCATATTACCAACACTGGAGACAAAATATGGGTAGAGGAAGCACCTTCTCCTCCAAATAGATTGACTACCTGCATTCCTACAGCATAATGGAGATGCTTTTGCAAGTTGCTTTGCCTTAAATGGAAATGGTGCATTTATAGCGACTCCGACTTTATCCAAGGCGCTTTACATACAATAGATTGTGCATTACATTCACCCATTCACAAGGCACCAACACATCGGGAGCGATTAGGGGTTCAGCGTTGTGTTAAATTGCCAAATGACACTTATAGCCTAGATGTATAATGGCTTGTACAAATAATGGTTGGTATTTTACTACTATTTTACATGTTGAGTAAGGAAAGCTTCTGCTAAACTTTTATGTGAGTTCAGCCAGTGAAATGAACAGCACAGAGTAAAAAACAGATGTTGCAAATAACCTTTAACCGAACAGGATAATATACAAAATAAGACTAAGTTTCTATCACAATAGATGCAATACTGCAATACTGTCAAGTCTTTTTTCATCCCGTAGGTTTAGGACATGAATCTTTTATGACAAACGGTATCTACAGTGCTGGAGAATAATTAAATACATTTATTCAAGTATTGTACAATTACTACAGGCAAACGTAAAACATAAACATAAAGCCATTGTTGTGATTTGAGGAGATGTCTTCTGTGTTCGCCCCCACAATAAGAAGTGTCACACCTATGACATAAAACTGCCCTACACCGTATGAAAAACAGCGACGCGTAAAATATGAATAATTCGTCCACCACTGCGTATCTGTGCTATCTGTGTATCTATATCTGTGTATCTACTAATGACATATAGTTTATTAAAGAGTAGGAGTGGACAGTTATGGCTGACAGATGCTCAGTGCAGCAGCAACACAGGTGCAGGCTAGCTTAATGAGCAAAGAGAGGCCATGTGGACTAAATTCCATCATCTGTTGCCATCACACCGATGATGAGTCCATTTTAGGGTCAGTTCTGTTTCCGTTTACTTCCCCTCCAGGATAGGTTAGGCTCTGAGCTGACTGCTGATCGAGCCAGATGGAATCCATGGTGAGCATAACAGAGCACCATCGGTCTGACCTGGTGTAAAGTAAAGCTGAGAAGATTCTTCAGGGTGTAGAGACCCTTGAGTCTCCTATGTTAATCTGTTGTTAGGTGACAAATCATGTGAGCTGGAATAGAAAGGTTATAGCCACTAACTATACTTACTAACACATTTGGTATAGAAAGGCTAGCATTTGCTGTGGTTGATTTATAGGTTAGAAAGAGGCTGGTCTAGTCCTCATGCACAGAAACACTACTGTATGTGTTAAGCATGACGTTACCTGTCTAAGATTGCCACCCATGGATGCAGTTTGTAGTGATGGTATATTAAAATGTTGCTGCTTGTGCTGCTAGTGTAGCTACTATTGTATTCAGAAGGCTTGGAATGCAAACACCCCTGTGCCAGTCTCTCAGAAGGCCCAGAAAGTAATTACACAAGTCTAAGTGGTAATGGAAATCTGTGTCACACATGCTCAAGTTTGAAAGTTGGATTTCCCATTAGATCAAGACAAAGAAATTGTTGTGCTGGAGAGTGGTTGCACAAAAAGTAGCAGGTTTTGAACGATAATTGCACTTTAATGACTTCTGTTTCTTTTACAGATTTTTCACCAAATTACCATACAAGTCAGCATTCTATATAGGATGCTGGTGTTCTGCCATTATGTGGTTCAGTTCATGTGACAGATGTAGGATCAGTGGTGTGCTTTTGGAAGCAGATAGAAATGCATTTGCACTTCTCCCTTTTGAAGTTTCTCTTGTTTGACATGGCTAGCAAGCCTGCACAGCAAATTGACTTAGCCTGAGCCTGGTGGCAGAGGAGCTGTTTGAAGAGAGAGAGAGAGAGAGAGAGAGAGAGAGAGAGAGAGAGAGAGAGAGAGAGAGAGAGAGAGAGAGAGAGAGAGAGAGAGAGAGAGAGAGAGAGTAATGTATGTGTGACAGACTGCAGGTTGGTGGACACTAGATAAAAGGTTTGGGCTTCTTGCTTGTGACAATACAATAGATGTCACAGTTCTTTACTCTGATGGTGGTGTCCTAACATGAGCACTTGCCCTATCCTGCTACCCTTCCAACTGATAAAGGGTGGGGGCTTTGTTTCTACTACCTACTGTAGGCAGATTCAGTAGTCAAATGTCATGTGCCTACTTACATAATGACACCTATTGAGCCCCAGTATGCCTGGCTGCCTGGCTGGCTCATTACCATTAGTGATTACAGATGCTTTATTTCTTTCCTAATTTGCCAAGTGAGATAATATCATTGGAATAGAATTAAAGAGGACTTGTTCAACATTGATTACGACAATGAAATGGGAGGACTAATGACTGCTCATCTATCAACACACTGAGCCTGTGCTGTCTGCATCTGCATTCTGCAAATCTGCAGTCTCAACATCATTCATCACGGATTCAAACACAATATGTTGAATGCTGGTCGTTTTGAATTGAATTTACATATATTTGACCCACATTTAGAGTAGGTCGGCCAACCAAGTATGTTATTATCAATATGATATCAAGGTATTTGTTAAAAAATATTGTGAAGTTGCCTTTGTGTGGGAAAACTATAATGCCATACTGTTTGGGCAATTTTGACCAGAGTGATGAAAACCATGCTGTGGTTTGCTTCTCTTGCCAAGTTTGACCTCTGTAGTGGCTGTATTGGCTACAGATGGCCCACATGCGCCTCACTGCGCATTGCTCACTCAGGTACCTTTACTGCTACCCTACCCTCCCCCACAAACACAGAGCGCCATGCCTGTTAGTTGGCCATGCCATTGCCAACTAACAGGGGCTAAGGGCTGGACTATGCCCAACAGCCCCAGGCATGCACCGCTCTCTCACCGAGCCAGGGAAGCTCTCCTACAGTACTGCCAAGAGAGGTAGTCAAACCCATACCGTCAGATTACACATCAAAATCCTAAGTATTAGTTTAACTCTGAGAGTCCATTAAGGTTACATTTGTACAGTCTCTGAGTGACAAATGGATAAATTAACACAGAGAATTGTACTGTCCTATTTGTAAATGGCAGCCAACTTTAAAGGTCTACTAACAGGGATTTGGGGGGTATATTGAGCAAATGACCGATATGGCTGCATGTGAACAATGATTGAACATCACCCTGGAATCTCTAAATAATGAAACATATATGAAAATATACATGTTTTATTCATGTATGCATTACTCAATCAAATTAGGTGACAAGCAATACAAGGCACGAGTGTTTTCAGACTGGAAAACGGGGCATGAGGCAGTCCTCACTGAGGCAGTCCTCCTTGCAGTCCATACTGCAAGAAGGGGGAGTAGGCCTATATGCTACAGGTAATTACTGTGCACATGCAGTGCCCCCACCACCACATGCTATTTATCTTGTGGTTTAATGCATATAATTATGACTTGAGTTTAAACTAAAACTCTTGAAATTAATTGACCCAGGAATCCTCAGTTACTTATTTCTTTAAAGATATTTTTTTGGCTTTTTCTGCCTTTATTGATAAATTGATAGTAGACTGTCAGGAAATGGGGAGAGAGATGAGAGGGAAGACACGCGGCAAAGATCATTGGGATCGGGAGTCGAACCCGCGGCACGCCGTCAGGCTGGCTCAGCAGCCGGTGCCCAGACGGTTGAGCTAACCGCCCAGGCCATCCTCTGACAGTTACTATTGTTTAGAATTAAAGGTAGGATGAGGAAGGAAAAATTATATTATTTGGCATTGCAGTGCTGTCAATGCACATTAACATCAGACTCGTCACTTTTTCAATTAAACAAATGTTACTTTTAATACATTATTTTTCCCGGAAATTTATTTATTTATGGACTTGTTCGTTACTACATAACGTATCAACATACTTTACACGTATCCTCGTCGTTGGACCGTTAGTTTTTGGTGCGGTACTTCCTTCCTTCTGTGGGTTTTTTTCCCAAAATGAATTCTGGGAATCACAGACTGACCATAGACAGCATGTAAAGAACGGCACAACTAGAGGTGGCACCAAAATTAATGTTACACAGTATGACTTCAATTCAAAGTAGTAATTTCCCCTCAGGGATTAATAAAGTATATCTCATCTCATCTCTCATCTCTTATGCATGTCAAGTGAAGATCTTTTACAGATGTAAGCGTAAATGTACGCATGTAAACAGTGGTGTAGAGTAACTCAATATTTAGTACTGTACAATTTTGAGGTACTTTTACTTTACTGGAGTACTTCCAATTTTCAGTTCTTTACTCTGATGGTGGTGTCCTAACATGAGCACTTGCCCTATCCTTGTTTCTACTACCTACTGTAGGCAGATTCAGTAGTCAAATGTCATGTGCCTACTTACATATGACACCTATTGAGCCCCAGTATGCCTGGCTGCCTGGCTGGCTCATTACCATTAGTGATTACAGATGCTTTATTTCTTTCCTAATTTGCCAAGTGAGATAATAGCATTGGAATAGAATTAAAGAGGACTTGTTCAACATTGATTACGACAATGAAATGGGAGGACTAATGACTGCTCATCTATCAACACACTGAGCCTGTGCTGTCTGCATCTGCATTCTGCAAATCTGCAGTCTCAACATCATTCATCACGGATTCAAACACAATATGTTGAATGTAAAGCCAAAGAACAGAACGGGAATTCATCATAAAGGAGGCAAAAAGGGAAAAGAAACATATACAGTGAGGGGGAAAAGGGGTGGGTGGGTAGGGGGGGATTCAGATTTTACGGGGGCCAATTTCGAATTGCAGCCGTCTGTAGGTGCCCTTTGAGAGCGGATTTGAAGGAGTCAAGGGATTTGCATGTCTTACTGACTGTTGGTAGGGAGTTCCACATTTTGGTGGCATAGGAGCGAAAATAATCTAGTCCCTTGTTTGTGCCGAATCTGGGTTGCACATGGTTTGTTGCACTTCCTCTGGTGTTGTGGGTGTGGACTTCGTTAACATTAAGGAAGTATTTGGACAGGTACATGGGTATCTTGGTGGTGTATCGAATCTTGTGGACCAGGCCAATTGCAAGATGCTGTACTCTGTCGTCGACCCTAAGCCATTCCAGCCTGTCAAAGTGGGCAGGGGTGAGGTGGGTTCGGGGGGTGAGGCCAAGTAGGAGCCTGACTTGGGAAGTCTGGAGCCTTGTTTTAAGGGCCTTTGAGGGCCTTTGAGGTGCATACATTAAAATTAACCACTTTAGCCATATACATTTCGGCCATTTGAAAATACCAGATCTACAAGCTCACAATGTAAAATGTAAAAAAAAATGTGACAGTGTTCCATTATAGCAAATCATGATATCATTACGCTTACTGACAGTGCAATTGTATGCAAAAAAGAAAGAAATCATCTAGCCAGCAAATCCTGTTGTGTGTGGACATATGCTCTCTCTCTCTCTCTCCCATTTTCAGACACAAACACCCCTCAAGAAGAACACACACACCTACGCACTGTACACACCCATTCACATGCACGCACGCACGCACGCACTCACGCACACACGCACACACGGACACAAATAAACCCATTGCCCTACAGCGATTTCATTGGCAGAATCACATCAGCTAGACTGAGGTACAGAGAGTGATATAAGAAAGAGAGAGAGAGAGAGAGAGAGAGAGAGAGGGCTTGGAGAAGGGTTTTGCTCACACTAACAAGCACAGAGCACCACTAACTGTACCAGAGCCTCAAGCATAGATAAACAAACACACAGTAAAGGGCTACATAAACATAGGGAATCAGACTAGAACAAGGAGTTTGTTGAGAAATCGTCATGAGTGTTGAGAAATGTTGAGAATGTGTTCTGTAATGAACTGCTAGAAGGCTTTCTTACCTTTCTTACCTTTCTTTGTAGTCGTTACCTCCCCACCAAAGAGGTCCAGGTGTTTTTTTGTGCAAAAACTTCTTATTGACTATTTCCCCTACCATAAGCCCTCAATGAATTGCATTGAATTGAATGGG
>NC_136792.1:17305813-17445813 GCF_951216825.1 Electrona antarctica | reverse complement strand
GATGATAAGAGCGCCCCTCACTTCACACGGGTGTCATTTTTAACCTGTAGATGACAATAGATCCTCATCAGCAATGTAGGTACTAGTAATCTATCCAATCTATTGGATGTCTGTAGACACTATGGAATCCAGAGGCTGGAATACGTAAGATATCTTACAGTACGTGCCAAAGCTCACAGTTACTGGACTGTGTTTAATTCCCTGCCACCAAGCATCCAAATCAATATGCTGAGGTCTGCCAACTAATCCTGTTCACCTGCTCTGCTGGATTGGAAAAAGACAATATTAGGAATCAGGGCCATAGGTTTCAATTACCTTTCCAACAGCAGAGAGGTGGGTGCATGAAATGGACCCCTAATTTATACATAGTTGCACACAGGTTGTCATGCACTGACAATATGCAATCTTCAAGCTCACAACACGTGGCACCGCGACAATTGTGAGACATTTTGGGTGTGCAACATTCTGCATGGCAGCTGAGTGTACAGTTGGGTGCCACCGATATTGTCCCTTATCATTTGACCCATTTAGGCCTGACCTCAATATTTTAAAAAATCCTTCTAAATCCTCCAGTTTTCTGAAATAAATATTTTCACGATTTTTCAAAAATAGCAGACCTACAAGCTCGTAGCGCGCCACTCGGTGGCGCGCTATGAGCTTGTAGATCTGCTATTTTTCAATAGCTAAATTATAACATAATGTTTAAAACACCAAAAGGAGTTCCCGCCCAAAATGGGTTAACTGTCCTTTTGCGCAGATCACGCAAACCTCAGCAAAAAGAAAAGGACAATATCGATGGCCTCCAACTGTATGCCTCAAAGCAGCAAGTGAAGAACTGAAGTATGTGCACTCATCTTCCATCTCTCTTACAGCCGGGTGTCCTATATTCATCAGCAGTAGCGTGAATGTCAGAGAGGAGAAGAGATTAGCACAGTGTCAACCCTGACGGGGGTTAATGCAGGAGCAGGTCGGCCATTTGTAACCCAAAAGGAGATTAATTACTGGGGGGCTATGTATGTGTGCGTGTGTGTTAGCCCGTACCCCTGCTGATAATTTTGTGGACTGTTGATCTGTATTAATTTTGGCCAATGAAAATCTTGCGATAATTGGGCTCATCTCTTGTTCATTAAATCTTTTCCCCTCAGCCGTAGTACTTGAGTTAACAACTAATATTTCAAAGGAGCGGGAACAGTCCATCTTACTTTGCTGCAGGTTATAGTTTTTAATGTAGTTTTTCATTTATGTTTTAGCTTCAACTTAATTTTCTACTTAGTTAGTTGTAGTATTAATGTGAAAATCCCTTTTTCATACCAATTAACCAAAAGCCTAGATAGACTTTCGGAGAGAGAACCAGTGCAAGTGCAAAATACTAACACATTTTTGGGGGACTACAAACTTGCCACTTTATTGGTGAAAATGTTCAGTAGGTTTTAAAAAGATTTTCCGAAAAACACAGGTTTCTAAAACATTTCACTATTCATCGTACGACAAAGCAAAAAAAAGTGGTTAAAATAGGCTGAAACTCAGAACCTGGGTTCTCACAGCACTGCAGGGACATGAGATTCTCCAGTACAGGTTATTTCTATCTATAGAGCGATATGGTCTCTATAGATTTGCTACCTCTTTAAGCCTCTACATTTTAAAAATTATTCATTTTTCAACAGTTAGCTGTTGCATACAAAACACGGCCATGCGCCACTGCCGAATCTGCAGGTCCAAGGTGTGCAGAGACCTTTCAGGGTCAATTAAAAGACAGGACATGTACTGTAAGCGTGACAGCAGAGGAGAACATCACAGTGTACAGAAGGAATATATTATCTGTTCTGCTCTCAATATTTCAAAGCAGACGAAGGAAAGGGGAAAGAAAATCCAAATGCCACAGCTACAAATTTCACCTGGGGAAATCAAACGCCGGGGTTCATAACATAACAGCTCATAACCTCCAGGTGCAACACATGATTCTATCATGGTTCCTGCAACAGAGAAAAAAGCAGGGCAGTGAACCAATTTGTACCGTGTCGCATGAAGCCATGCTATGTCTTGTTATATTCAGCACAGAGCACATGAGGACCTCTATGGCTGATCCTCCAGTGACATAGAAGAGCCCAATCACTGTTGGGGATAAACGGGGGAGGATGGAGGAAGCCATCCATCGACAGGTTAGCATGAGGGACAAGCCTGAGAATAAAGACTATGGAAGACGGTACATGAAGCTTAGTGGGGTGAGGAGAGCTCAGCGCAATCCCTCATGAAGACCGTAGTAGCTGCTAACTGGCTACACATTGTTCGTTCGCATGCACACACGCACGCACGCACGCACGCACGCACGCACGCACGCACGCACGCACGCATGCATGCACGCACGCACGCACGCACGCACGCACACACACACACACACACACACACACACACACACACACACACACACACACACACACACACACACACACACAGCTGTTGTTTGCAACAGGGCAAGCAGGAAATTATACAATAATTCCTGCCCCAACTCTCTCGTGGATGCCCAGAGACTGTCTCAATTATGGTTGGGTTATCTCGTGCATCACCATAGAAACATCCTGAAATCGGCAGTTAATTGACCAAAAAATAGTAAAATCCCTGGGCAGGCATTCAATCAGGACCGTCAATCATCACCTCCTGTGTGATTTTACAGTATTGACAGCTTCCTGCCAGCCAGCCTTTCCACCAGGTTCATTTCCATGTAAAATACCTAATTCAATTAAGTGTGTCAATGTGGTCTAATCTAGTATCTGACATGGCTGTGCGTAGTTGTAATTAAGGCTCAGTGGGAGCTGGCAGCCCTAGAGCCCAGCTAGGTCTCCAAGGTCAGACTATACAATAGACTTCACGTTTACTTTTCGCCGCATGGTAATCTTAGCTTGCAGCCAGGTGGCTTTTGTTGTGAAAAACTTTAATTGGAAGCCATCATTTTTCACAGGCTGAGTAATGGCTGTGAATGGTTTTCAGAGATTGTGAAACAACAGGTCATTTTCAATTACCTGTGTAGGCCTGAGTGCTCAAACGGCATGAAATAGAACAACGATGGAGTTTAGGAAAGCTTGCTTGCACATTTTAAACGTATTCATTTGGAAAATGGACTTCCACCAATTGTGCATGTTTTTTTCTTTTGACAAAATATCAGAATAACATCAGCGTGTGCCTGTGTGTGTGTGTGTGTGTGTGTGTGTGTGTGTGTGTGTGTGTGTGTGTGTGTGTGTGTGTGTGTGTGTGTGTGTGTGTGTGTGTGTGTGTGCGCACGCGCGTGAGTGTGTGTGTGCATGTGTGTGCGTGCGCATGTCAGTGACTGGCGGATTAGAGATGTGACAGCTGGAGTTTTGGGATGACTTTGAGTACTGACCTAGTATACAGTACCTCCGCTTCGGGATTCAGAATTTATGTGTTCTTGCCTGCCTGCCTCTGTCCTGACTGACTGACTGACTGACTGACTGACTGACTGACTGACTGACTGACTGTCAACACTCAACAGCATGTAGTAGGCTACATTTAGTCACAAACACAAAAATATGCTGCTGATGAATGGGCAACACACAATCAACCAAACAAGCTGAACACAAGGCATTCGATCATTGATGCAGTTGAGTGCGCACACAGCCGCTCACAGTCAACGAAACAACTCAGGGATCAGGGTGCCAGCCAATTATGGACCATTATGGTCCATTAACAATGATGATCGGCATATGATGTTATGATATCGTGATGATGTAAGATGATAAGGGTTGGTAAAGCGCCCCTCACTTCACACGGGAGTGATTTTTTCTTTTTAAGCACTGTATTCCCCATCGTTGTTCCTGTTCCATTTTCTCATACCTTATCTAAAGCTTCTGTGTTGCTTTAAAGAATTATATTATTTATTATTTATCTATATATATATCTTGCTCAATACTAGGCCTATAGCTTTGTACTGATTGAGTAAATAAGCAATAGCATCGATCATATTTTCTTCTATGATCTTATCAATGTTCATATCTTGCTCAATACTGAGAATGTAGATTTGTACTGATTGACTCAAGTATAGTTAGTACAACCTTGTGTCCTCACCCCCCGCAAAATAAAATCCAAATTATGTGGTGTGCACAATTTACAATTTACAATTCAGGCATTTAGCAGACGCTCTTAATCCAGAGCGATTTACATTAGGCAGGAACAAAAGTATGGGAATACATCACATATATAAAATGCATTTATTAAGAAACATGCGTAAGCTAAGAACGTAACTAGAACATATCTATATAATGACACTATATATATTAACTATACATATATACTATACTATGCTATACTATACTATGCTATACATATGTAGGCTACTATGATGTGCTATGACTATATACAATGCAATTATTGTGCTGTCTACATGACATGCTATAAGTCTGTTTCAAATGCTATCTAAGTCTAAAAAGTGCTATCTAAGGGGGTAGGATAAGTGCTGTGGGCCATGATGGAGTCTGAAAAGGTGGGTCTTCAGACTACGGCGGAAGATTGGGAGTGATGCCGCAGTTCTGACTGCAACGGGGAGTGCATTCCACAGTTTTGGAATGTGGCGTGGAATGTGGCATGCACGCACGCCACAAGTGCCCTTTTCAAATTTCGGCCCCTGCCCCTCCAAATCCATGTGCACATCCCTGCTCTGTCCTGACTGCCTGCCTGCCTGCCTGCCTGCCTGCCTCTGTCCTGACTGCCTGACTGCCTGCCTGCCTCTGTCCTGACTGCCTGCCTCTGTCCTGACTGCCTGCCTCTGTCCGACTGCCTGACTGCCTGCCTGCCTCTGTCCTGACTGCCTGCCTCTGTCCTGACTGCCTGCCTCTGTCCTGACTGACTGCCTGCCTGCCTGCCTGCCTGCCTCTGTCCTGCCTGCCTGCCTCTGTCCTGACTGACTGCCTGACTGACTGACTGCCTGACTGCCTCTGTCCTGACTGACTGATGGCTATAGAACACGGTCCCAAGCCTCCCTCCCCCTCTTTCTCTCCTCCTTATTCCCTATAGGCAGCACTCACACTTTAGACTTTACTTTATCTATCACTCTTTCTTCATCCTTCACAGCCTCCATAACTCCATAACTCTTTAGTTTGACACTGTGGCATCACTACTGCTACTTTTGGTCCTACTGTTTTCTGTCTCTCTCATTCTTCCTTTGCTCTTATAGGGAATCAATGAATATATACACTACACACAAATATGACACTGCCAGTGTGTTTGTGTGTGTGCTCGTGTGCGTGCGCGTGTGGTGTGTGTGTGTGTGTGTGTGTGTGTGTGTGTGTGTGTGTGTGTGTGTGTGTGTGTGTGTGTGTGTGTGTGTGTGTGTGTAGGACACAGACATAGATGCCTGTTGCCATCCATGGTCTTTACTCTGCAGGTCCCATCATCACAAAGAGCTGAAGCTGCGCTCTCTCAAGCCCTAAAGGGTGTCTGCACTCCGCATTCCTATTTTAACCAACCTGTGTGGGTTTAACAATGTTCACAATGGAGCTTAGAATCCAGGCATCCCCACTGGACACAGTGAATCACTGAAAGCAGCAGCTTATAATGCCTTTCGTTGATATCCAGCCTAAAAGCTATACATGCAGCGTGTCTACATTTCAGTTATATAATACCCATGAAAACCATTAAGAGTGAGAATTAAAGTAAAGCATCACCACAGACTGTTATATCACCACTGATAATAGAGAATTGATTTATTCTCTCCTATATGGAGCCAGTGCATGCATTCATTTATAATGTGTTAATACATTTATTCCAATTTTGGCATATATTTCTCTCTAGGCCCCTTGCCACCATGTTTGGCTTTGAGAGAGAACAGAGGAATGGATGATGTCTAGAGGTCACCTCTCGAGGGGTTCCACGCTAATCCAATCACGTAGATGCAGATCAAGAGTGGCTGTATTTTCCTCGACTTGAAAAGAATTGGTTTTAATTTCCATTAAAAAAATTCACTTAAGTGACTGCCGGAGAACAAGCCATGAGAGGGAATGGACGAAGGCACAGGGTTCCTTTGTCTACCACATTGTCAAGCACGACGCTAACAATCGGAGCGAGAGAGGACAATAGCTGACAGTAAAGAGATTAAGAGATCAATGGAAAATCATGAATCATGAAGGGATGTGTTGTGTATCTGGGAAATAAAGGCAAAATTGGACATTGTAAGTGCTCTTCAAGGTATTACTGAACAAAATAGAAAGACATCTATCACGGTCAGCAACATGGCTTGGTAAATGTAACCACTTCTTACAAGCCTTCCAATTCTAACATTCAGAGCTAATAGACTGTATAGATCTGTAGTTCGGCTATTTTCAGAAAAGAGATTTGTTGGTATATAGACAAAATACTAGAATATCTTGTATATATGGCCTGGTGGACCCTGGTCAAATAGGGTTTACGTGGTTGAAATGAGATAGTGATTGTATACAATTTACTGTACACATGTACTGTATGGCTATTGGCTAGTGAAAGTATTAATATAGCAGGATCTAGAAGATGATAATGCTAACACAAGATAAGTATTGTAACAGCCATATAGCCTTTTTTTCTTTTTTTTGAGTGGTGTAAACCACTCCTACAACTGGCTTTGTTAGTCTGTCTGTGCTCAAAAAATGAGCACGGTTGCTACGGTCACCCAGTTCACCCGGTGTGATTTCATTACGTCAGACATTACGTCAGACCACAGCTGATCAGTCTATATAAGACCTTACACCACTCAGTTCACACGGGTGTGATTTTTTAAGCCTCGGAGAACGAGCCAGGAAATCTGGTCTAGGAGTGGGAGTGAACCTTGTATTTCGCTAACTAGGGAATAGGGATGTCCCGATCACGATTTTTTGCTCCCGATCCGATTCCGATCATTTGATTTTGAGACATACCAATACCGATCTTTCACGATCCGATCTTTATATTTTTAAATAACACTTAAGCCATATCACAATAGCAAATATCCTAATGTATGTCACTCTAGTCGTGCAGTCTGTAGTGTTGCCTTTCAATTATTGAAAGGCAAAATGTTTTATTAGAATGACTGTCATTGTGTTTTCTTTCTTTCTATGAAAGCATAGTCATAGCAAAATAATGATGTATTGGTTAATTAGAGTGAATACAGTTCTACAGTTTATAGAACTGAAGTCAAGTTAAAACTCTTAAAGAGTATCTCTCTCATTCAGACAGAGTACTATAGACACCTATGCCATCATGCATAGTGGGGGTTGCATTTCATTTGTTTTCATCATATGTGTCTTTCACGCCTGAGTGTGACTAGTCTTTGTTTGATGATCTCTGACTGGGACCAGAAGGAAAACAACTAGCATAAACACAACAGTTTTTACAAAATCTCATTGCTTATACATCTTTCTTGGAGATTTACATTAGACACTTAAAGATCCGACCTTTTCGACCCGATTCCGATCTTTTGAAAATCATGTGATCGGAGCCGATTTCCGATCACCCGATCCGATCGGGACAACCCTATCGCTAACCAATAACAGTGCAGAGGGGCGTTGCTCCAAATCAGTGTTCTCCGCTGTGTTCTACCAGTACAGGGAGGGGAGAAGGAGGTGGGGGCGGGCGCACAGATCGGTGAACCAATAGGATCCACCAGTTGTTTAATCCGCCCCCACTAGACTAGAAATCATGGATCAGGTGGATAGCTCAAAGTTATTATTGTTGTATTGTAATACACCTTTGATCTTCCACTTTGAGCTATCTGAATTGTCTACTTTTAAACTACATGTATTTAATCATGACCATCATGCTGACTTATGATTTGACATTAACTTGACTTTATCTGTGGTGATTTATGTGTCTTGCTATTGTGTTAGCAATCTGTTGCGAGCTTAATGAAGGTCTCACCTTCAACCTCTAATTGTCTTTTGAATTTGGTCAGGCTACCACTGACAGTGGTAGCCTAACTAGAGCCTCTAGTCTATGCCATGCTTCTCATTACACCTCACCTAATTTATCAAGACAAATTCAGAGCTCCGCTGAATCTGTCGCCAAGTTCCCCAATCAAATGTAGTGGCCGGGACTTACATGTGTGATTCTCATTTCGGAGATGGATAGCTACACAGTAGCAACATGTGGGCTAAGCTCCCTCTGTTTAGTGTGTGTGTGTGTGTGTGTGTGTGTGTGTGTGTGTGTGTGTGTGTGTGTGTGTGTGTGTGTGCGTGCGTGCGTGCGTGCGTGCGTGCGTGCGTGCGTGCGTGCGTGCGTGCGTGCGTGCGTGCGTGCGTGCGTGCGTGCGTGCGTGTGGCCGCAGATTTTCAGATGTGCGCATGAATGATCCAGACTTGCCACACAAGGAACATTGTAACATTCATGTTAGAGTACAATATAACAGTCCACCAACAGTAATATAAACAGTACACAGTCTATCATTGGCATCTTTAGAGCCCTCATGTGCTCTCACTAGAAGGGATAAAAAATGCCCCACTAGTGAGAGCATGGTGCACTTATATGTAATCCACTTGGCTTATTACCTTTCATTGCATTACTGTGCATATGCCTAGGCTGTTAGTCATGACACTAAAAGCCTTTCCAGCCTGTGTGTATTGTCCTGATTTTGAAATTCTCAGGAATATGTTCAGAGAGAGAGATGGGGTATAGCAAGAGAGATAAAAGAGAAAAAAAGTCACAGAGGGCTTATTGAGTAGGGAACCCAAGTGAAGAAAGATATAATGAGAATTGCCTTTGTAATGGAAGCAAATTACACCCTGCTATAGTTTGAAGTCTACACAAGCACGATTGCCTGAGACAATTGGAAGTGCAGAAAAGCACCTTAGTGTCACACCATTTCCATCTTCATGTGCTAAACTTCAAAACACATTTATGCGACAACTTGATAGGACTCAATAATTATTGTCTTTATGCTGTACAACGCCCATGCTCGCCCGTTGTCAGAGTAGCTGTTGCATCCATCTGTATGCAAATTGTGATTGGCCAGAATGAGATGATGTATGATGATAAGAGCGCCCCTCACATCAAACGGGTGTGATTCTTTTCTCAAAATGATAAAAAATAGATGAAAAGGGCAATTGAAAAGACAACCGTTGGGAGGAGATAACTGAGGAGGTTTGGGGTGCAATTTTGCAGCGTGTACATGGGTCCTCTATTTGTGCGAGACGTGGTCTTATTCAGTGCAAGCTGTTACACCGCATCTATTACACTAAGGCCCAGTTGTCAAAAATGTATGATAATGTATCTCCCGATTGTGATAGATGTCAGCAATCTCCGGCAGACGGTGACAGACCTCATTCATATGTTCTGGCTTCGCCCATCTACTGTATATACACAACTATTGGACAGAGATCTTTCATTCTACATTAGAGATAGTGGGACAAAGAGTGGAACCTACTCCTTTGGGTATTCTGCTTGGGGATTTCCCCTCACTGCCCTCACTCCCTAATTGAATGAATGAATGAATGAATGAATGAATGAAATGTCTATTGACTGTAGTATGGGTGTTGCACTCTGAAAATAACAATTACTTGCTTGTAGGCAATTTTCAGCATGTGAGCATAAAATCTGGCATTACGAGATTATCAAGGCCGTAGCACTTGCCCTAGCCTCGACGACATTACAGGCATATGCAAAGGCTCAATTTATGTAATTTAGATAGCATTTTATGTAGACATAGCACCTTATAGTGTATATGCATATTTTCATTATATAGATAATATTCCACTGTTAGACGGATATCAGGTTCTTATAGCTTATGTATGATTCTTGATGACTATTTTTATGTATTTGATGTATTACCATGTGTTGTTCTTGCTTACTGTAAATCGCTCTGGATTAAGAGTGTCTGCCTAAATTGTAAATTGAGTAGCGAAGTCGTTAAAGCAGCGTATAAGGAGAAGTCCTTAACGCTATAGACCAGAGCTACTCTGGACCATTTGAAATATGTTGAAATATTAGTAAGTATTAGAATTGAGTAGGCCTACCTCAATTCTTTTTGATTAGTTTGATGAGAACAATTTTCAACTTTAGTGTTCTAGGCTTAACAAAATTGACTAGTATGAAGGAAAGGCAAAATGGCTAACGTGTGAATAATGTCTCTCAAATGTTGGCCTTCATTGTTGAATTTCATAATTGAATTTCCACATTTTGTATTTTCCTTCCCTGACCTTCTCCTTGGACTGGAGTGTACCCGACTTGGGCACTACCCTTCCTTTCCGGTGCTGTCCACAGCGCTTTGTGGCCGCCACACGCTGTCTTCCACAGTGTGACAGTCAGACATGGACTTGGCCGCCGCACAAGCCATCTGCTCCTTTCTTCACGTCCAATGGCAGGAGTGCCTCATTCGGGTCAGCCAGGTAAACCACCAGAGCCTGGCAATGTCATGAGGGAAGTGTGTGTTTTCATTCTACTGCCATTGCCGTGGCGAGCAGCCGTCACTGTCTGGCAATGTTGGACGACACAGGCGTAAGTCGAATTCCGTCAACACGTCATCATGGCTAGCCTTGTCAAAGCCTGGGCTCACACGTACAATATAGAGCAGTAAAGGTGGTTGCACACTGGACGCGTTTTTCAGATTTTTAGCTGCGTTTTTCCGTCGGTTTTCCGAAAAACGCGTCCAGTGTGCAACCACCTTTACTGACCATTTCATCTCTCCTATAGCCCCATTCATTTATTGTGCTCTACACAGTATCATCAGGGTTCATTTGTAACTCTGGGAGAGTACAAATGCAACCGAATGGACCTGTAAGAGGGTTAACTAGGATGAGGATTTCATGTGTTCCAAAATGCTCCAATGACTCCATGCACCTCAATCACCTCATCCCTCTCCGACATGACTGTTTGTGTACAGCACACAACAATGCCAGTAACCCAGAGCTTTTTAGTCTCTCTATCATATCGAGGCCAAACTGTCTGCCATTACCATATATGCTTGATGAAGATGACAGTCCATTAACCCTGCAGCTTCAGGTATATCTGCTTTCCATTACTGTCATCTGTTGTTCTACCCAGCACCAATAAGTGGTCTGTGATCTGCAGATCTGACATTGGGTTTTATAACAAACAGACATATGTTTACATGCCAGTTATCCTACTACATAAATGGAATTATGCATTCAACAGCCGGTCTTTCCTATTAAATATGGACATCAAATGGAGGGTGGGTTTTTTAATTATCCTCATATCAAGCCATGTAGGGGTTTATAACACTCATATTGGAGTGCTCTTTGATTGTATTGTTTAATTAATTCGTCATTTGCATGGGAGTAAACAGCAAAAAACAATCACTGCCTAGCATGAAGACGAATGGTTTCTTCCGGACAGCAACGAATGCTGTACAATTAACTCTCTTATACTGTCTTGTCTCTCTGATGCACACGCGCACGCACACGCGCGCACACACACACACACACACACACACACACACACACACACACACACACACACACACACACACACACACACACACACACACACACACACACACACACACACACACACACACACACAGAGATCCTTTTCTTCCAGACTTGTGACATCTAGTCAGTTATAATAGCTGTCAAAACAAGTGTTTTTGTGTGTTGAGAGAGATCTCTGCGGCATGGGACGGCACAGTAGAGACAGATGGAGGGAGACGAGAGAGAGGGGCGGTTGAGTAAGAGAAAAGCAAGCAAAACCCTAGCCCACAGGGGTAGTTGGTGAGATACCAGCGATAGACCTTGAATGATAAATGGAAAGAGAGGGATACACACACACACACAGACACACACAGACAGATGGAGAGAGCAAAAGGCATGAGATCAAACAGCATTAGAGACAGATTAGACATGTGTATTTACATTATCTGACATGCACAGTAAAATCCTAATTTAACACCCTTTTATTATTAGATTCAACCTCTTATTATTAGATTCAACCGCTATTAGTTTCAAATTAAATTAATACTGAAGATTTCACCATGCATACATCAGGCACACATTAGCCCTGTTTACAATCCTTTTTTAGTCCGTCTGTAGCTACCTGCACTGCATTGAACACCGTACAGGGCAGGCATTTCTGACATCTCTGCTCTATAACCTGAATAATATAGGCTGCCTCCCTGCTAGAGCCTGGAGGGGCTCACTGTATATCTGATCTAGCGGCAGAACCTCAGCCTCTGATGATTTAACTCAACGATTCTCTGCTCTTGCTGGGGAGTGGAGGGGTAAACATGAACTGTCTTCATTAAGATCAATGCAGTGTTGGCAACCGCCATGGATAGATAATATTGAATGTTTTTGTGGGTTGAGTGCAGTAAATGCACAGCGATATATACGTCAGAGGAAACCTGTTGACTGGGACTGAGAGAAGCAATACACCACAGGCTACACCCAGAGCAAGCCAGGCAAGCATGTTTTAATGGCCGAAGCAGCTTTGAAACATTGTCCATTATCATATACCTCTTTGCCAAAACTAAACTATTAAAAATGAAGAACAGTAAGGGTGGCTATATGCTACAGTAGCTACTGACAGGAGTCAGGGTCTTCCAGTCCTTATTTAAAAGGATTCTAATTCATTATGCTGCATGCCAGTTCCAACTGTAACTGTATAGCCCCCTTAATGATCTGTAGCCCTGCGCTCATTTTCCAATCTCTCTCCTAGAGGACGACCTCTGTCTCTCTCTTATTACCATACATTGATCGGAGGAAGGGACTCCACTTTGTGTTGCTCTGGGCTGCATTGCCCCAGTACTGTATATGCACAATTGCACATACTGCCTCAAATTATTATTTATAATCCCCTGGCCTTTATACTCCTATATTTATATACCTATATCCATCACCTTGCTGCATTAATGTGAAATAAATAACATCATCAAAGTTAATAATTCTTTGAGAAATCACTATTGTCATTGCCCTTTCTATGAATGCTTACAATGCACTCTATGACTATAGTGATGAAAAACTATAATATGTTAATGTGTTCTTCTGACACTGAATGTGGCTTTTACGTAGTTACCGGTATTACAGTAATCATATTTCATAAAGATTTGATTACCATCATTCCAACTCAAGTAGATTTCAGTCCACAGTCACCACATCCATAATGAGAGTGTTTGGTGTGGATGGCCCTTTCTCATGTAAAATGCTTGTTTATATTTACATTCAAGTCTTGTTCAGCATTTAGTGAAATAAATTGTATAAACGGCATCATAGTTTGTGTGCTGCACTAAAATATGATTGAAATATTTACAGGCTTTGTTATAGAGATTGACACTGGAGGGACCAAAAGGTTAGAAATAAGGTCCTCACAATAGCTGCCATAATTGTCTTTGACCAAGGCACCAACATTCTAAACAAATTCCTAATTTGTGTGATATGGCTATTCAATTACGATCTATTTCAGAAGACCCTGCAAATGTTCTCTGCCCATGAGGCTTATATAATGTAGCTGTACTTCCAGCCAGGGCTGCATCATAGTTTGTCTGCTCCTTATTCCCCATACACCAAATTATCTATTTGAAGATTAGCCGATGTACAACTACAAGGCCACAGAGTATTGTGTTGTGATGCATTGTGAGTTTATAGCTGTTACTTTCATCAATTGTTCTCTCCAGAATTTCTACGCTAGGGTTCATGTGGTTAACATTCACCCACAGATTAGAGGTAAAACAGTGTCATCTGTGCATCAGTGTGTGTGTGTGTGTGTGTGTGTGTGTGTGTGTGTGTGTGTGTGTGTGTGTGTGTGTGTGTGTGTGTGTGTGTGTGTGTGTGTGTGTGTGTGTGTGTGTGTGTGTGTGTGTGTGTGTGAGAGAGAGAGGGTCTGAGGTGAGCCTACTTAAAAACACTGCATGAATTTTTCATCTGCCAGCAGCTGTTTTCATAACCTTTTCTCAGGACAACTACTGCAGTTCTGCAGTACCAGCGATCCACTGGCACACGCAGGCTGGACGAGGACTATGGGAATCTGGAGGAATATGAGGGAAAGGAAGATGTTAGATCTTTGGCAGGGGTGACAGGTCAGCTGTGAGGGACTCATGCGGTGGATCCTTGGGGTCTTGTATTTTCTCCCTCTTTTTCTTTCCTTTTCCTGAGAGGAGATGAGACAGCAAGCCTTTGTGTTGTGGCGAACGGCTGTCCCTGGCAGGTTTCCCTCCAAGGGAGTTAGACGAGAGACAGGATCTTTATCCCCAGAGAAACGGCCCATCCCTGTGTGCCAATTTGGTCCTGCTGCTGGTGCATGATGGGAAATAAAAAGATCCTTTCCTCTCTCTTTTTTCTACTCTGCGAAAAGCATGCTGACCTGAATACCGATTCAGAGGAATAATGCTTGCTCTGTAGACGAGGGCAGACACGACTTTTTGACTATTCATCATCCCCCTCACTCGTCTCTTCAAGGTGAGATTTTCTGGGGGTAAGGGCGACAGAATTACACACCAGCTGCCATATCATGGGCGAGAACGCAAGAGAAAAGATGGTAAAGAGAACGCTGCAAGGAGGGTGGAAAAAACAAGAAAATGTGACTGCGCAGTCGAGAACTGCAGCCTAGATTCACAATCATACTGGGAATCACAACACTTTTTAATAATTCAGGATGAAGAGAGGAGAGAAAAATCTGCAGTAAGCGAGGAAGAAGCTGAAGGAATGACAGAGGGTCTGGGAAAGAATCCAGCACCGCTCTCCATCTATACAACATTCCTGTCTATAGAATCAGCTGAATGGATGGTACAGCACATAGATTGGTCTCAATAATTGCGCTGCCGGTTCTATTCTAATTCTAATTGATTATTACATTCTAATTAAAAAGAAAAGAAAAAATGAATTGTGTATCCAGCTAGCGAATCAATCCATTTAGTGTTTTTCCTATTTCCCCTTGGCCTCTCCACTATATGGTTCTATTCCTCAATTTCTCACCACTTGACAACAAGGTATTGAGTGAAAAATCTAATTCCCAATTAGTCAGAGTCCTTGTGAGATTTTGTGACTCTTGCTAACAATACCCATTTGCATGAATTATTCATTCAGAGGCAGCACACACTCAGCCATGAGTTGAAAGCGAAAAAGTGCTGCGGTGAGATTCTGACAGTCTGTGTACAGTACACAATGTTCTGAAGAGTTCCCTTTGACTGTCTCTTAGTGACACCGTGGCCAGTGCTCTATTGCTCTTGTATTGTACGTACAATTACGCTGTTAGCATATCTTGAAAGCACCTCTTCTTGTTGACAAAATGTAACAGTACTGCGGATTTGGGCACCTCCTCAACCTCTGTATTTAGTTGAATAACAAATGATTTATCTCTGTGCTGCTCTGTGATGGTCCACTGGGGATCATGTTGTCTTTGAACACCCTTCTGTGACTGTCTTGGTGCCCGAGCGAGCAGTTTGTTTATGGGTCATGTCTGCCCTCATGAATTTACATTGGCATGAAGCAGCGCTAGTGTTTTTGTGGCCTGGGCAATAGGCGGGGATCAGACTGGGACAAACAGAAGGCATATACCATTGTTTATTCTCCTATCTTCTTTCAAGTTGTTGTTTGTATAGAGGTGACTTGAGATGAGTTAGGAGTGTGATTGTCAGGACCAAGCATGCTGTGCCGCTGGGTCACAGGACCTGCGCACCAGGGAATAGTGCAACACGCACGCACGCACGCACGCACGCACGCACGCACGCACCCGCACGCACACGCACACACACACACACACACACACACACACACACACACACACACACACACACACTGCATGAATGGTTGTTTGCACTCTGTCTTGATTCCTCTCTGTCTCTCTTTAGACAAACACACACATGCATAGTCTCTTGACATGTCTTATTAATCATAAGCCAAAGAAGAGACAATTAATAAGAGCTGGATTACACACAGCAGGAGAGAGATGACTACAGACCATAGGGGAAGGTCTGGCTGGGATACAGCAGGGAAGAGAACATAATGTAATATACTTGTTGCACATCTAAATTTGTGCAGCGAGGTATGGTAAAATATTCAATTTTCACACAGGTATACATAAATTAAAGGTTTTGCACTGATGCTGGTGCATGCGTAACCAAACCTGAGTCTACCGTGTGGAAAGTTAACATCTTAACCACTAATCCAAAGGGATAGCCCCATGACTCGGGGGAGATATTAGACTATTGAGGCAATCAAGCTGAGGTTGTGAGCCACTCTGCTACACTCACCCCCCTTTTGACCTCCTCGGAAAATCCGATCCGGGTCATGTCACCATTGTAACACACGGAAATCGAACCCGGGTCTCCCGTGTGGAAAGCCAACATCTTAACCATTAAGCCAAAGGGAGCCACATGACTTGGGGGAGACATTTTGAGGCCATCAGGCTGAGGTTCTGCTACACATGAAAGACTGAGGTTTCTACCATTTATCTCCTTTATCAACGCTAATGAAATATGTCACTTTTTTGAGGTGCTGGATTAGAAAGATAAAGATCACAAAGATAGGATAAAACCTGCTCACTAATATGCTCCAGTATACAACATTTCAAATACGCCCAAATATATGTCGTCATGGCATCAGGTTCGCAAACCCAACACTACGTTCATATGGTCATATGGACCAACCAACTTCAAACTTGGCGCGAGCAGCATCAAGGACTCAAGGGAGTAGTTTCGATGTCCATTGTCCAGTTGTCCAGGACCACCTCCAACAGGTATAAAGACAGAAAAGGACATCTCCATCCATATATGGACACAAAAGAGACACAGACAGACGGGTACAACGGGTACTTTGACCAAACCCCCGACACTATGATTCAGACATATATATTGGTTGGATGATCAGCAGTGCATCAGGCAGCTAGGTAAAATAGGTAAAAAAGGTTAAATAGAAAAATACATACAGTGTTAAAACATTTACTTATTACCCAATCACTACAGGCCTCTACTTTACTACTTTTGTATGTGGCACAGTTTTTTGTCTGAAAAGTGACTTTTCATATTTTGACATTTGATATTTTGGCTTGCATGGTGTCGACAGAATTACTTGGAACAATGGTACTGGACTCAAATACACCTTGTGCATCAATAATTAATTATTCATCATTCATTCAATGTTGTTTTCTACAAACAACATTACATTGTCTGGTATGATGAGTCACAGTAACCAGGTGGCATGCTAAGGGAGACTAACCTGCCATCAGTCAGCACATGCTTTCCACTTGAAGGATAAGCTGACCTTTATGTTGCATTGTGTGAGTTGTGTGCAAAACATTGTGAATCAAAACACAGCTATCTGAAGTCCACAAAATCAAACCAAATAAAAATGCCACAGCTTGTTGAGTTGTCACATCAACTAGAGTGATGTTTCACATGGACTTGTGCCTTTACACAGTTTAGAGACATTCATCTTAGGTGAGTTTGATTATGAGGGCAGAAAACAGCTCCTGGAAAACAAAACAGAGACATCAACAGGGCAAACGAGGTTGCACTGTTGCATTGAATGTGAATTCAAAGTGTTTTTAACATTTGTAAGCATATGTCAGCACTGTTCATCCCATGGGCCATGTGATACTGCTGAGAGAGAAAGAGAGAGATGGGGCATTTTGTCTCTGCATAAGTATTTATTTAACACCTGGTAGGTGGGAGTCATAGTGCTACGCGCACGCACGCACGCACGCACGCACGCACGCACGCACGCACGCACGCACACAGGCACACAGGCACACAGGCACACACACACACATACACACACGAGAGAGAGAGAGGGGGGGGGGGTCACACCCCAGGTGCTCCCACACAGCACCATCAGCTATTTCAATCAGTAGTAGGATAATTGTGTCATCATCTTATGGTTTCATAAGTCGAGCTGCTCCTCTGATAGGCACAGAGATGAGAACCTGGATAAATGTGTGCACTCTGGCGTCACAAACAAACAGCACCGTTAGTAAGTGGCCTGCTGTGAGGGCCCATGACAGATTGAACTGTGGGAACCATGGCTGCTCCTCTGTGCCACACATCAAGCAGCAGAGCTTGCATGGAGATTTGAGGTGAATGGGAATGTGTAGATCCTAAACAGAGTAGGACAAACACAGCATGCTAAAGTGCTCTCTCTCTGTCATATCCCTAATAACTGCGCTTGTTCACAGTCTCATGGTATCCATGCGGAAACTGTTCAGAATTCTGGTGGTATGGGTTTTTTAATATGGTTTGCTTTGGATCAGTGCGTGGGGTGGTGAACAAATATGTGAATACTATATTAATACTAATACATACATTGCATCGTATTAAAACCTTGGTGAGCATACAGACCCCAACAATGTGTGTTGTTTTTAGATCATTTTGAAATTTGTTTTAGCTTTTATTTGAAATTTGTTTTAGCTTTTTATTTGTAAACCTATGTAATTTCACATGTATACCTTGTATTGTATTGTATTCTTTGTTTTTATTTTCCTGATCTTCTGATGTACTCAGTGTAACTTAGAGAATAAATAAAACTTGAATGAACATCTTATGATGGATGTTGAAGGTCTTCCTGTGAAAGCAGACAGAGACAGCAATTAATTGCTGTCTTTCCTCATTCCGCTTTGTTCCTCCTTTCAGACAATGAAAAATCAATCTATGCCTCATCTTGTCATTTGGTGTTACGTAGGGTTAATGTATTTAATTAAAGCGTAATGGCTTTCTAGTGTGTGTGTGTGTGTGCGTGCGTGCGTGCGTGCGTGCGTGCGTGCGTGCGTGTGCATGCGTCCAAGCACAAGTAAGTGAGTCATTCTGCATGTGTCGATATATGCGTAAATATTGAAGGACAGGACAGGAGTTTCGTTGCCATTGTTCTGCTGCAAAAAGGGTCATCAAACTTTGGCTCAAACAAGGGGTTAAATAAATTTCGCTCCTATGCCACTAAAATGTCGAACGCCCTAACAACAGCCGTTAAGAAATGTGAATCCCTAGCCTCCTTCAAAACCACTTATGGGCGTCTGCAATTCGAAACTGGCCCCTGTATACTGTACACATTTTCCCTTTTTTGTAACCATGTTTTTGATGATTTCTTTTGCATAGATGTGTATGTCTTTAAAATAATGTTTTGATTGTTTTGAAAAATGATGTAAACAAGTCTTTAATAGTGCTTTTTCTGGTTTTATCCTCTTAGCAGTTTTTGTATTGACATGTACCTTCCTTGAACTGTATATTCTGTATATCAATCAATCAATCAATCAATCAATCAATCAATCAATCAATCAATCAATCAATCAAACTATCTATCTATCTGAGGGTCAGGGCTGGGAAATTAACTGAAAATGTATTAAAACAACATTTAGGACCGCTAACCGACTTAATCTTGCTTAATCTCGCTTATGCAACAGTGACACTTAGTTGTCAAAACCAACCAAAAGCTATTTTCGTGCTCGGACACAGGGACACACCCAGGGACACAGCCAGCCAGCCAGCCAGCCAGCCAGCCAGCCAGCCAGAGACACACATAGCTGTCTATAGGAGTGGCTGCACCTCTCAAAAAGGAGGAAGCCTACAAGTAAGACGCGTAAACGCGGGAAGCGAACGAAGCTGTTGTGGCAGTCTGACACACACACACACACACACACACACACACACACACACACACACACACACACACACAATGTGTGTGTCATGTTTCAGTCAATAACTTGACTGAAACATCATTAACATGTAGTTGTAGTATTAGTGCAATTACTGCAGTACCCTCGGTTAACATGTTTTAGTCAAAAGTGCTGTTTAGGGCTATTAGTATTCAAACAAAAACAACCATGCCTCTTAATTGTGTTTTAAAATTACCTTGATCAAGACCATGGAAATTAAAAGGAAATGGTAATAATTTAACTAGTACTGCGTTAATGAGGGTAAGATAGTCATATTGATGTCCAAGTAAACACATTCAATGTCACTGAGTCTATTATCCTTCCTTTGACTCACCCACTATATAATAGTCCCCTGCAACAACAATTTGTGATCTACAGTACACCTTGGTTTTATGACATTTTTTTATGACATGTGTTTTGTATTCTGCAAGGTGGATGGAACTTCAGACACACACATTTGATGTGAGTACTAGACTAAATAAAATCTGATTACTTTGTGCAGCCACCTCAATTATGTCAATAACACACCCATTCATCTTTAAAGGGCATTGATGCCATCAGGTCTAAGCCTATTACCATAATGACAACATGTTCATGTTAGATTACATTTCATGCTGATGATCATTCTCTCCAGATACATGATTACAATGAGCGTGCAGCGCGTGTGCACTAGGACCCATTGCTGTCACTAGATGTATTGGCCATTTTCGGGACTCAAGTATGTGACCTTTGCGACAATTTTATGGTGTCTGGGACTGGGCTGACTGACTGATATCCCCATTGCCACGTGAGGAGTGTGTCTAGAAAGTGGCTCCAGGGGATGTGCTATGGCGTGAAGACTAATTCACAGTGACTAGTAACCTCCCCATCTATCAGTGAAGAGAGAAGGCGTGACACAGAGAACCTGCTTCTTCCATTAGAGCCCTGAGACAAGCCCTGAGCCCTGATTCCTCTTTGACTTTCTCTGTCTCTTACATGTGCCGAGTGCCGACTTCTGCTTCCTGCAGTTATGACATGAAACAAGTAACCAAAACAACAAAATGTTCTGTTATAATTCCATTTTGTTACCATTTTTTGGATGCCTGCTGTTACGCCCACCTCTGAGAAAACAGAAGAGGGTCTCACACTGGCAGTAGAGTAAATTAGCACACAGAGTGACACATAGGAATGAAACACCCAGCTCTTATTATGGCCTAAACGCACAAGCACACTTCTGGGAATATAGATGTGTAAATGAGCTCCCCACACCAAGCGCTGTCTTTTCTGGGCGGTTGTTTTGCTCTTTTAAATAATTGACAAGGCTGTGCTTGCAAAGACAGGGACAAATGGGCTGAGTTAATATCCCAGCCAGAAGAGTTTTGCACCAAATGCTATCAATCCCTCCTGCAACCGCTATGGCAGTTCATAAATCTTGTGTAACCCCAGCTCAGCGATATAACAAGTACATTCTTGCCAGTATGTTCTGTTTATTGTTTCATTGTCAAACCAACAAAGGATGATATGTACTGTATTTACCCTCCAGATTAGGTTCCATTTACAAACAACACTTTAATGTCAAGCAGGGCCTGCGGCATCAGGGCTAGGTAGTCTGATCATGTGTGTGGCATGTTTTGGCCCCTACATTGGGCCAAAAGACACTTGTTCCAGTAAGACTTGGAGACTTGGTAATTGGTGCTGCAAACATGGCTTAGACTTTGAATGAACAGAAGGCCATGTTGGGGCAGAGCCATAGACAACGTGTGAACTACTGTAGGGCTGCATGATTATGGTTAACTGATAATCCTGCTTTGATTAACATTGTGATCATAATTGTAATGATGATTTTAGGTGGAAAAAATATATTTTAATAAGTTACATATACTGTATATAAGTACATATCAGTACTGTGTATACCATACCAAGAGGTATGTAATGAATGTAATGTGGTTTTATTTTTGTCTCTATCACCCTGATGGATGTGGAGATGGATATTGCACAAAGTTCTTGAGACAAAAGCAAGCTGCAACAGCTGACAAAATAAGGGGATTTAATTAATTGCGAACTTTCAAGATTGCATACATGGGGGCAGCAGAGGTAGTAACCTGACTCCGCCAGATTGTAAGAAGCTTGCTTCACACTCGTTTCACAAACTACTTCCATCTGGGATCACTGTAACCCGGTTCGGTTCATCGCTACTCTACCTGAGTAGAGCAGCAGCTTGGAAATCGGAAGGTTCCGGGTCCCATCCCCAGCTCCCCCTGAGTTGGTGTCAAAGTGTCCTTGAGCAAGACACTAAACCCCTAACTGCTCCCGATGAGCAGATTGATGCCTTGCATGGTTGTCTCCACCAGGCCAAAGTCATGGGGAGAGAGTATGATTTGCACCCTGTCCGTCCGTGTGTCCGTCTGTGGACAGCTAATCTCCACCATTGGCTTGATCGCAGGCAACACACACACTCCCTGTATGCCACAGCTAAACCTCTGCCCCAAGGTTTTCACATGGCCCTGTTGTAGTGCCACTAGGAGGCCGATTTTTGCAAAACAAGTATTTTTTTGACAGTATACATTTTGTCCAAACATCTCGCAATTCGGTACACAGTCTTTCTATAGCCATTAAACGAAAATGGTCTTTCAGATTTTCATACTCCATCTAAAGTTTGCAGGAGTGGCCCGTTTTGTACAAAATGCCGCAAATCATGAAGGCAGTGTTCAATTGTGGTGAAACTGTGCACGCATATTCCCACTAGGCTGAGGAAGAACTGCCCTTTTCAAATTTTTCAAATCAGCCTGATGATGGTGATATAACAGGCCGAGTCACGTCTTTACATATAACTGCACCGATCTGCGAAAAATGTATGCACATTCCCTAAAGACCAAGGAAAATGTCTGTCCTGCATTTTTCAAATCTACCTTTTAGAGCACCACCAGGAGGCCAACATATGTGAAACACATTTAATTTTTCTTCGTGGTCCGACCTGTCATAATAGATCCTCTACAACACACTACAATTAAGGTCTATATTGGCTATTGACTGCTACTTCACTCAATAGCAAACAATGCATGCCCATAACAAATGTTCCTGACCTGCTCCAAGGAGCACTTTTTCCTCTGCCTTCGGTGTGTGAATGGGTGAATGTAATGCATATTGTAAAGCACTTTGGAGAGAGGTGCTAGCACACCAAAATAAACTGGTCTACTAAATTGGCTATTACTTGGCCTCACTCCCCGAACCCACCTCACCCCTGCCCACTTTGACAGGTTGGAATGGCTTATAGCAGGGTGCGGACTTGGCTTTTTTTAATTTTGGTGTGGTGTTAGGTGTTGAAGCCCCCGCTTCAAGGTCCCCCAGCTATCACAGAAGCAGTTGGAAGCCCCTCTTAGGAATAAAGGAACCTCTGAGCTCTTGCTCCCTATTACAATCTCGACCGTAGCCAGCCCTCGTTGCCATGCGAATAACATCTGAGGACGTTTCATTCAAACTGCCTCACACCGTGCGTTTTTACTCTGCTTTTCAGAAAATCTTATGTGATGTCTGTCCATTCAATACATATTTCTCCCAAGCAGTGGCCTTGTACAATACTTAAAAAACCTCCTGAGGGGTAGATAAGGAAATCTCTATGTTATCTTTCCACGGTTGTTTCATCTTAAACAGATAGGTACCTGGATTTTTTACAAGAGCGAGGCGCAATGGAAAACTGTTCATTGGAATGCACAACTGGAGCACTGCAGAACAGCGATGTTTAGAATATTAAACAACTGGCTTAGTCTGGCTACCATGCAGCCTCTAGTGTTCCTTACTACTCGACTCTCTGCCTCCTCAAAGAAGGTACTCCCCCCAGCCACACCTTTTTGCCCAGGAAAGAGCCAGACACTATTGCACCAGTTAAGGTAATGCTCCATAAAAATCTGAAATCATCTTGCAGTACGTTGTATTGTGTGTTTTAAAGTCCAAACCCAACTCTGCATACCAGCCTCTATAGCTACGCCTGCTACGGTCTATAGCTAGTCTTTAACCACTTTCAAAATAGCATCTCTATTTCGAGCATGTCATAGGTGAATACTTTCAAGAAAGAAAGAAAGAAAGAAAGAAAGAAAGAAAGAAAGAAAGAGATAGTGAAAATAACAAGCTCTCAATGTGAATGTGTCGCATTGCGAGGCGTTGAACTTGTAGATTGTCTATTTTGATATTTGTCATACAATGACGTAATATAAGGCTTAGGTTGTTAACAAGTACTGGAATGATTTATAGGCCTTATTTCTGGCACACAAAACAACACTTGGCACCTCTATTTGTAATGTTGACACACACTGTTTATGATACCACAGTCTTAATCAGCCGCCTAGAATGGCTTCTATTAGTGGGGTCCAATACCGAAGTGTAACACTTGTTAGAGAGTGAAAAACATGGACGAAATGTCAAGGACTTCATTCTCATTCAGAATGCACAAGAGAGCTTGAGAGAAAGTGTTTTTCTGTGCCAGACATAGATTTCAATTGGCAGAAGGTAGCTAACACAGCAAGTCGTTATAGACTCTGGCAGCTGTGTGTAGGATGGAGGATAATGGCTAATTCCAAATCATTATAACCCCCATTGAATGATTAATATGGTCAAGATATGACTCCGCTCCGACACAGAGCTAAGACAATTGTGGAAGTGTTTAAACACAACAAGATGTGCAAGTGTACAGCATACTGTAGACCTCGATCCATGTTCTGCAGTTCCATATGTGCCCCTATCCTGCTAGATAATTATCTAGCAGGATAAAGATAATTATCCTACTTCATTTAGAAGTCAGTGCTGATAAGACAAATATGCCTTGATACATTAAGAAAAGATACATCAAGCTTGCCCTATATAACTAAACATTTTAATTAAAAACAAACACATTTTATTTATTTTGTAAATGGCTATAGGTTGTCCACCTATAGCCATTATAAGACCTCAGGCAACATAAACATGTGTATCAGATTATTTCTCCTTAGAAATATTAAGGCTCCTGGCCATTGTGTTCTTGTCACTTTCAAACCCCACCTGGATATAATAGGTGTGTGTGTTCTCGCGCGTGTGCGTGTGTGTAACACGGCATAACAACAGCATTAATCTTCAAAGGTTGCCACCCAAGACTGAAGATGAATCCCTACAGTCACCCTAAAAGCCAGCGCCCCCAAGAGCCACGCAGAGGTAAGCACACAGATAACACTCCCCAGAACAGCACATCTTACAAGGGACTGTCACAGAACAGCAGGCTGTCTCATTAGGACCAGGGATGGAGAGGTACTGTAGGTAAATGGGGAGAGAATAGGTAACAGGAGGATGATTATTGTTCCTTCTTCGCACCATTATGCCCCACTGACTGCTTTTTAATTCCGCCCTGCTTCTGAGCAGAGATGTGCATTTGGAAGTGGTTAATTCATAATGTACATTTTCCCTTCCTAGAAAAGTAGTGGAGTGAAAAGTACAATATTTACCTTTGGCATGTGGAGTGGAGTTAAAGTATCCCAAAATACAATTTCTCAAATAAAGTAGAGATATACTAAAAAACACACCCGTGTGAACTGAGTGGTGCAGTGATGTCACACACTAACCATGGCAACCATGCTCACCTGTGCGTGGGGCCACGTACAGGTACACGGGTACATAAACGGGTACACGGGTACAGACAAAGCTGGTTGTTGGAGTGGTTTGCACCACTCAAAAAACTGTAACCCTCTGGCTGCCGGGATTAATTAATAAATTCGATGTAATTCACACCAGGATTTCCCCCGTTTAACCCCTATTTTGAAGAGCCAAAACCTGCGACTGGATGTTACAAATGTTACTACTACTGTGTGTTGTCGCATCCACTCCTGGTCCCGCCATCGGTGGCGAGAAAGCCTCATCGCGACCATCACAGCGTCGGCTATGGGCCGTGGAATAAACCTTTTGACCAGAAATGCCATCTGGGACAAGGAAGGCGATTGAAAGAAACAGATAGAGTGGGCGCAGATGCGTGCGCAATTCAAGATGGTGTGCTCCAGTGTTGTTGACAACATCAGCTAGCAACCCAATGCTAATGTGAGCAGCATTGTGACTTGATCAATCATAAGCATGTCGTGTATTTTCTAATGAATGAACCAAAATTAAAGTCTATTTTCAACTAGGGTCAGTACGGACGGAGTTAACAGCTGGTTTGAATCAATCTAAAAATGTTCTCACCAAAAGGGCGGTTGTTTTTAGAGGGGTAATAGACATTCCGTTCTGACCGGCACCTCAGGCAAAGATCTTTTGTCTAAAGGGTCTTTTGAAGCGGGAGGGATTTTTACTATCTAAAGGCAGGGACCTGCTGGGATAGTAAAGGGTTATCAATAGCTTAAGGTCCTGTTTTTACAGCTGTGACCAAATGGCATTTGTTTGAAGTATGGCTTAGTTTATACTCTGGTTAACTTAAATATCATAATGTTGAACTGTTCTTAAATAAAATAGGTCCTAATATCTATTTGTCATTATAGATTGCAGATAAAACGCTAGGAATTAATACTGGTTACTAGACTATTAGAAGCACTCAGTACTAATCTAGAATGTACTCTTAACATAGGGTATTTCAGGAATATAGTGTTATGTATCAAGCTCATACATTTCTTAAATATAGTCAGGTTTATATCAGTTTCATATAGTTCTGTTCATATATTTCCGTTTATATCTTCATTGTCCGTTAGGTTTATATCTTCATTGTACCTTTAATTCATTGTTGTGGTATTATGTCAAAGCTATACTTCGTCAAATGTTTACCATAAGACTCGCCTTTTGTCTAGAAGTGCCTGCCTCTAACAGGAAGTCAGGCTCAGACCTCATTGGTTAGAAGTCAGGAAGTGTTTATACCCAGAGAGGGGAGGGACTTCTTGGGGGACGGCGAATCTTGAGTATTTAATGCCATGTAATGTCAACATTCAGGGCTGTATCAACTAGACTCAATTTGGGACGGAGGCTGGTGTAGATACAGACCACAGCGTGTAATTTCCACATGCATGTTTTGTTACGACCCTGACTTCTGTGCTTAACAAATAAATGCGGATGTCATGAGACCATCATCACGGGTTTTTCTTTGTTCTTTCTCCTGCTCCGTCCGAGGCGACACACACAAAAAGGATTCCACAAAGTGGTGCGGAGACCCGGTGTTTTTGGGGCAATATCTTTGCTCCAGGCAATGAGAACCAGTGGACCAGATTTTTCAGTCTAATAGGAGTTGGGTGAGTTACGTTTTAGCTTGCTTGTGATGGTTTTAAACCGCAACAGAGCAACGAAACAGTGTGTGTCGTGTCGATGGGAGCTTGGGAGGTGTAACACAGGGAGATCTAATGATGTTTGTTTCCGGTCGCGACAAAACAAACCGGGCGCTTTTTCCTTTGTCTGCCGTCCGTTTATTTTTATTTTTTTTCCCGTGGACTGATCACGTGGTCCGTTTTAAATAGGGGTTTATTTTTTTTTATCATGTTTCATCTGTTTTGGTGCACGCTTGGCTGTGTGTTTCTCTTTGCGACAGGTTTACCGTACGCGCGTAGGCCGGCTGTCGTAAAGCGTCGTAAGTTATGGACTGGAATAGCATGTGATGGGACATTTCGTGTTATTTCTGTTTTCTGCGGCGAGGAATTTGATGGTAGGGTTAATTAATCATTTATTGTTCACCTTCATTTAACTGGGCGGAACAACTGTATGTTTTATTATTTTTGTTGGTTGGTTGGGGCAGATGCGCCTGTGAGCGACGGGGTTTTGACGTAGACTCGGTTGTTAGGCTTCTCAACTTTTGTCGTGGTTTCACCCGTCGACGGCGCGCTAAAGGGACGTTGCATTTATCTGCATTTTAATTTTTTAAGGTTGTGGATGGTTGTGTCCTGGTGCAGAGTCTGTCTGGCGTTTCTGTAGCTGAGAAATGTTATGTTTGGTTCGGTTCGGAGCGACTATTTCTCTGATTTTACAGAGAGGCGGAGGTAAGGTTGTGCTGGTTTGGTTGGTGGTTTGATAAAGAGTAGGTTACGTTTGTTTTGTTGATATATGATGTTTGTGTGATGGTGTGGATGTTGGTCTTGTAGGTTCCTTTGTTCTATTGTTTGTCTGGGGGTCCGCGGGCGCCATTTTGGATTTTTGGCGGGGAAGTTGTGGATGGTTGTTGAACATGATGAATGACTGAATGGGGGTTGTTTGTGTGTGGGTTGAGGGGAGTTGATGAATGGCTGTTGTGTGTAAGTTGAGGAATGTCAGTGGTTGATAGTGGGGTGGTTAAGGATGGTTTTATGCCTTCATGAGGTTGGTGTTATCTTAGATGTTTGTTTATTTGTGATAGTCTTATCTTGTTTTGTCTTTGTCTTTGTCTTTGTTTTTTTTTGTTTTTAGTATTTCAATGTTTTATTTTAGTCTTCATGTGGGTTTATGGTTTTGTAGTCTCTGCATGCGACTGGAGGGTTTTTAGGGGGGTACAATGGCATTTGGGGTGATCGCTCGATGGGTGTTTGTTTTCTGGCTGGTCCAATTTACAAACCCGGCTATTGTGTGACCGTGGATAATCTTTTGTTTTGTGTTGAGACTGCAGGACTAGGGCGGACACATGTTTAGACTCGTTTGTGTTGTTGTTTCCGTTTTTGTGTTTTGAGTGGATGTTTGTTTTTTTACGGAGCCCGCCAGTCGTTAATGTAATGGGATTATTTGTTCTTTCTTTTATCTATATCTCCGTTGTTACACTCAGTGTTACATATCTATTAGTGTTGTTTTGTACTTTCGGAATGGCTCAGTTTAAGAAAAAAAAAACGTTTAAAGAGAACGGGGTGTGTTTCTGCCTGTTCGAGGTAAGGTGTAAGGGTTTCATTTGTGGGGGGTTTTTGCTAAAATTTAGGTTCAAACTTTGTACTTTTTTACCTTTCCAACTCAAAAAGAAATAGTCCATTTCGTTTGCTCTTGTTTAAAGCTTATAGTCAGTTATAATATTTCTCACACAGGTTCTTGAACTTGTGTATAATATATACAGTAGTTTTTTGCATTTCACATAATTTGCGTGACACCATACATTCCTACAGTAACGCAGCTGCTCACAAGTTCTCAAGTGCCTACAGTCTGTAAGTGGTTGGCAATTTTTTTGGAGTTCTCTGTATGTTCCCTGTTTAGGTGAGGTGGTGTTTTAGGAGCATTACGAATCAATTGCATCCGTGGAGGTTAGTTGACGTGACATTTATTGTAATTTAATATCTCTGAACTCAATAACTTAAATACTGGTTATGGATTCGTCTAGTCAGCAAGCTTCTTTCCACAATGATGATGTGCTTATTGACGAGTTATCATCAATCCTGGGGAGATGGGAGTTACATGGTCCGATAGATGATCGGTGTTGGCCACGGGAAAGCATATTCTATCCGGATGTCATTGGGGACATGGGGGTCCGTGTGCACAAGTATGAGAAAGCGTTGGCGGCTGAGGTGAAGGAGGAGCGGAAAGTGATGAAGTTGTTTCTTCGACAGGGTAAAAGGATTTGTATGGCCTTTGCTAAGAAGGCCTGTGCCAAGAAGGTCTATGCCGAGAATAACATGTTACCCACACAGCCACTCTCTGAGATTTTTGTTTTTGGTGAGCAGGCTTCAAGTTCTTCAGACGATACGGCGACATCGATTGGGCAGCACGTGACGACGATGACAGAGCAGGTGTTGGGGGTACCGGTTGCCGGAAATGGACTGCTGTGTATGGGGGGGAATAATAGATGTGACAGTCCTCCACCTGCATATGTGTCCACGCTTCCGAACACACCTCTGAGTCCGGCCACCCACTCCACACGTGCTGAAGGTTCTGGAGAAGGGGGAGATACGTCTGATGTCGCGGACGGGGGGGCCAGGTGCGGTGGGTTTTCCTCGTTCTATGGTCCCAGCTGATCCCAGTATTTTTTTCTCCCCTAACTGCTACGGAACATCCACGAAGGTTCGTTGACCGTGCTTATCAGTCTTGGGCCGACGTGGCGGGTTGCGATCCGTCCATGGTCGATAATGATTATACAGGGCTTGCCGGTCAGTGTACGACTTGGGATGTTGAGTTGTTTCGTGCCAAGGAGGACGCCCAGCAGCGTGAACATGCAGAGACTGTGAGACGTATTGCAGAGCTGCAGCTACAGCATCTGGAGCAGCAGGTAGCGGCTCTCGCGGCCGTACCGAAGCCGGTGACTCGGACCACAGGGTGCCTGCCGGTTGCTTCACCAAGCCGGTTGCTACTATCCAATCCAGGGGGATTTCTCGAGGCCCCCCACGTATTTTTTTCTGGTTGTTTTACTTGTGGTAGTTTGAATCATTTTGCAAGGACCTGTGACGGGTTTGGTGCCGCTAGAGCCTTTTCTCAGGGTGCCTGCCGTTTCCAGCCAACGCCGTTTCCATGCCACCTGGCCAGGGCCAGGGTTTACCGGTACGGCGGTGGGGACTTGGGTCCGCTCTGTCGATGCGAAGCTGTCCTCCGCGGCCTGCACCATCACGTGACCCGCAGTGAAGTTCGGCTGTCACAGGGACTCTCATCACTGCAGCCCATCAACGAATATCGCAGTGAGTCTGTCCTATTTTGCGCGGGATGCAACAGTTTTATTTTTTATTTTTTTTTGAAGTGCTTCCATTGACTTTGGACTCTATGAGAGAACAACCTCTTTCCTGGTGATGTGGTGGCAACTGTTGGCTGAAAAAAAAAAAAAAAGGGAAAAAAAAAGGGACGGGCGACGACATGGCAGGTTAACGATTTTTTTCCCCTGTTTGGAGTGTGCAATTTCTGAATACTTTCTGTTTCCTTCCTTCTGTCTCAGCGTTGGTATGGGTGTTCGTGGTTTATGCTTTTCGGTAGGCTACGGTTTGGCGTAAAAGGACATGGACATTGGGCATGGACATGGGTTGTGGCAGGAAGCTGTTTTGACGTTTTGACACAATCAGTATGCGTGTGTAAATTCTGTCACTCTATTTTGAGTGACAGAAGGGGGGAGGGTATTGGTTAATCAGATAAAGGTCAAATTGATAATGAGGGGCATTTTTTTCAGATTGCACTCAATGCAGTTTGATTAAATTCTTTAAAAATGTATAACATCTTATGAGGAGTCAGAGTGTCACGATAAATTACTTTTGTTCAGAGGGAACATGCAATGAGTTTTAAACTTATTGTGGCTTATAATTGCTTGGAGAAATGACTATTGTCAACAAATGTGCAGTCTAATTTAGGATGCATTATTCATGTATAGAAGTAATTTGGTTGTTCAAGAAACGACCATTGCATTAATAAGGCAAACGAAAAATGAGTCTACATTGTTAAATTTATCAGGAGTTGGCGAGACAAGAGAGTACAAGGAACAATTTGATTTGAATATGAGTGGATAATCTTTTTTTAGGACTTTGTAAGTAACACTGAGTAGTCAATACTAACATGTGTGAACCAAATATTTCAATGCATGGTTGTGTTTTGCAAAAGAATGTCTACTCTAAATCTTGGTGTGGAGTTAGTTCATATTTCTAAACAGGAGGATGACGGAGAAAAAACAGTTGCAGTGACCCAGTTTGGAGTATGCCAGTGTACCAGTGGACATCCGACATCATGTCAATATTGACACCTGTGCCGAAGGCGAGGTCTGCTCTCCTCTACACAACAGTGGTCAACATCTACAGGGCATCCTACAGCTGCTAAGCGGTTAACCAGAAAATTTCGTTGCCAATACTACGTCATCTATGGAGTACGGACGTCTGCACCAGGTGTCAGACGACATCAATCTTCAGTTCAAATCACCAGGAACAGGAGGAGAAGGAAGAAGCTGCATGTACACCTTGTAACACTATCCTGCCAGGGGATAGCGTGTACGTAAAAGTTTTCCGCAGGAAGTGGTTCCACGGACGCCGATCCGGTCCTTTCCTGGTCACTCGGTGCACGGGAACGGCACTACAAGTCGAGGGTTCACCCACGGGGTACCACCTGAACCATTGTGTTAAGGCACCAGCAAACGACGACGACCAGGACCTCGTCATTCGAAGGGAAGGCTCGCCTCTTCCAGTACGCTCTCAGGATGAGGGTGACAGGTAACATTGACACCAGATTCATCCCTTCAGCGCCCCACGCTGAAGGAAACAGCCAGGGAAGCGGTGCCGAGCCACAAGACACTGGAGCTTTGGTCCAGGGGGGAGAACCACAGCCTGCTCTCCCCCGTGACCCCAGGCCAGTCCGTGAAAGGCGTCGACCCCGAAGGTACAATGTCTAGACTCAAAGAAGGTAACCCTGTTCTCATTCCTCCTATCACCGAGCCCATGTCCACTCTCATGCAGCCTATACCGGAAGATCTGGTTCCCAATATTGAATCACGGCCTGCTAGGTCAGCTAAGAAAGCTAAATCTGGGTTACAAAATTTTATAGGGATGGTCACATTTTTTCAGGACCTTGTTGATGCACCAGTTACAAGTATGACGTACGTACGAGATATGTCAGATATTGTGGGTCCTAACAAACCCACTACTGTTCATATCACTCCTGTTAGCTATCCTCCTCCCATCACAGTCACTAAATTAGATAGTGTTATTCCTCCTAGTTCTGTGGTAATATCTACTGGTTCTGTTGAAACTGAGTATAGCCTATTATCCCCTAGTTCTGTTGAAACTGAGTATATCCTTATAGAAGAGACCCCAAATATTTTTGTCACTTCCACGATAACGTCTCCGCTTGAATATTTTCCTGATATACAAACGGAGGACATCTTAGAGTTCAACATTAATTTAGACCCGGATTTGGTTAAACATAGAACAGCAAGAAAGGTCACTCCAGATGATGAAGAAATTGCAAAAGCAACTGGCTCGTTCCATATGAGTAGTCTGTTTAATACAAACCCAGGTGGCATTTTGGAACCATTATATCACATGGCTTTGGCAAATTCTTGGTATCAATGGAGTGTCTTTTCCGTTACGACAATAGGCAAGTCTGACTGTTATTTCTGTGCACAAGCACACCAGACACATCTACCTGTATTGAATACACATTTTAGTTGGAAAAATTGTGAAAAAGAACAGAAACAAACTATACTCAGTTCCAATGGAGTGTTAAATAATGATTCTGACCCAAATTTAGTCCCCTTCTGCCAGGCAGAATGTTTACAGTACCTAGGATCTGCTGAATATTATAACGAATCTCTACCAAAACACAAAGCAAGTCAGGATTCTGTAAATCAGGACGAGACTGTAGGGCCCACACTCGGAGAGATGTGTAGTAAACTGGACATACGAGTGAAAACAGATCCGTCTACAATTCCTAGTGGAGTTCTAAAATTAGTGGGTACTTTTGAATGTTTTGAGAGGGGTAGATTGGGAGCACAGACTACGAGACTTGTGGATATGGGTAACTTTACTGCAAAACGTTGCGACACAATATGGGATTTATCATACGCTCCACAGGACACACAGGTTTATGAATATCTTTGTCGACCACAGCCTGGGAAACTGCCCAGATTGTATTATAATCAGCAGAGGTTTTTGAATTTCACTATCGCTGCCCTGGGAGCAATTGGAAGGCAGTTGGCAGCCACTAGTCAGATGACCTGGCAGAATCGTCAGGTGTTGAATGTGGTCCTCGCATCTCAAGGCGGGGTTTGTGCAATGTTTGGCGATTTCTGTTGCACATACATCCCGAATTCTACGGCAGTAAATGGTACTTTCACTCAGGCCATGGGACATCTACACAGCCTGAGGGCTGAGCTCCATGCGCACACCGGAGTCACCTTTGGACTGGCTGAATGGCTGGAAAGCCATTTGGGTTCCTGGGGTGCATACCTGGTGACAGCAGGGATGTGGATCCTAGGAATAATTTTCATTGTAGCTTTTATCTTTTGCTGCTGTCTTCCGCTCATCCGTGCCTTGGTAATCAGAGGGCTCACAGGGGGTGCGGGCGGGACAATGGCACTGCAGGCCATTCAGTCGCCCGTCCTCACTCACATGGATACATGGGATATGGAGGCTGGAATGAACGATGGAAAGGATGTATCGCTGTACACAGATCTAGAGCTGTGTACCTATGCTGAGGAGGTTTGAGAAGGATTTTGCCCTGTCACATGCCCTTTTTCACTCCCCCGCACACTTTCTCGTGCTTGGAAGGATTTGCCCAAATGCCCATTCCCCGTCTGTGTCACTATGGCATGCCCTATCTGGTATCGCTCAACTCTTTTCTAAATATCTGTCTCTCTATCTATGCTCTGAGGTCAGACGGTGACGCTTACCTCGAACTTTTGTGCATTTCTTTGGCTAAAGAAAAAAGAACGGACATTCGTTTTTTTCGTTTTTTGGATTTTGATGGGAAAAAAAAAAAAAAAAAAATGTGTTTTGATATCTTGTGTCTGAGTTTAACCTTGGTTGTATTTTCAGCCTCCCGTGCTTGGATATTCATCAGGCATGGTAGGGTGGTACGATGATGGTTCGGCTGTTTTGTGTTTTTGTTTGTTTGGTTTGCTGATTTTTAGGGTGATTACGGGTGTCCAGGGAGGAGGTTTGGACTTTTATACCTGTTTTTTTTTTTTTTTTTTTTTGTGTGGGTTAAGGGTGGTTATTTGGTTTGGTGTTTTTGGTTTTGTTTTGTTTTTTGACAGACTGTTTGGTCTGTCAAAAGGGGGGGGGGTTATGTAGTTTGGGTGTCCTGGCTATTTCGGACTTTTCTTAGTTAGTTGTTTTTTTCTGATAAACTTTTTTTGTTTTTAATGTATCAAAGGGAGGATTTTATTTTGGTTCATTTATCTTGATGTTTATGGAGCATATGCCCCATAAAAGGGAGGATATGTCGTGTATTTTCTAATGAATGAACCAAAATTAAAGTCTATTTTCAACTAGGGTCAGTACGGACGGAGTTAACAGCTGGTTTGAATCAATCTAAAAATGTTCTCACCAAAAGGGCGGTTGTTTTTAGAGGGGTAATAGACATTCCGTTCTGACCGGCACCTCAGGCAAAGATCTTTTGTCTAAAGGGTCTTTTGAAGCGGGAGGGATTTTTACTATCTAAAGGCAGGGACCTGCTGGGATAGTAAAGGGTTATCAATAGCTTAAGGTCCTGTTTTTACAGCTGTGACCAAATGGCATTTGTTTGAAGTATGGCTTAGTTTATACTCTGGTTAACTTAAATATCATAATGTTGAACTGTTCTTAAATAAAATAGGTCCTAATATCTATTTGTCATTATAGATTGCAGATAAAACGCTAGGAATTAATACTGGTTACTAGACTATTAGAAGCACTCAGTACTAATCTAGAATGTACTCTTAACATAGGGTATTTCAGGAATATAGTGTTATGTATCAAGCTCATACATTTCTTAAATATAGTCAGGTTTATATCAGTTTCATATAGTTCTGTTCATATATTTCCGTTTATATCTTCATTGTCCGTTAGGTTTATATCTTCATTGTACCTTTAATTCATTGTTGTGGTATTATGTCAAAGCTATACTTCGTCAAATGTTTACCATAAGACTCGCCTTTTGTCTAGAAGTGCCTGCCTCTAACAGGAAGTCAGGCTCAGACCTCATTGGTTAGAAGTCAGGAAGTGTTTATACCCAGAGAGGGGAGGGACTTCTTGGGGGACGGCGAATCTTGAGTATTTAATGCCATGTAATGTCAACATTCAGGGCTGTATCAACTAGACTCAATTTGGGACGGAGGCTGGTGTAGATACAGACCACAGCGTGTAATTTCCACATGCATGTTTTGTTACGACCCTGACTTCTGTGCTTAACAAATAAATGCGGATGTCATGAGACCATCATCACGGGTTTTTCTTTGTTCTTTCTCCTGCTCCGTCCGAGGCGACACACACACAAAAGATTCCACAAGCACTATACAATATTAATTATCTACGTTATTGGCGCTAAGCGTGGTATTTATTAATTAACACAGGAAGCGTGTACATTTGTGTGTTCACACTGTTCACCACTGATAATGTATGCACTATAAACTAGAGACGGCAGACATCTCTGAATAAATTAGTTCTGAATGTGACGTGGAAGAGAGTGAGATTAATCTAAGGCATAATAATAAACAAGATAAATTGATGTTCACAGTGTTATGTCACACAGGATGTGTGTACGTGACAGAGAGAGAGAGAGAGGGGGGGGGGGGGGGGGGGCACTGAATTGAATTGAGCTTTTGCTTCCGATTGTGAATTTGTTCATGTACAATAACATTTGTGACAATAAAAACAAAATGGTGGGGGAAGACATTTCAAGGTGAACACTATCGTTCCCCTCCACCTCTCTCAACACTCAGCTCCAGTTTGTCCTGATGTGCCACTCCATCTTAAGAAACACCATAATTCTCAATGCCAGAAGGGCAGATGATGCACAGGTGTGCCTGAATCGCTGTCCTCAGCACACAAAGGGAATGCCGCCTTGGGAGGACAACTCGGGACGGGGGAGAGCTGTCAAAGTAACAAGAGAGCACCTGGGATTACTGTCAACAGTCTCCTTCTGCCTCCCACCTGTCTCTTGATCAATGGCATTCCCATTGACATTGACCTTTAAACTCCAATTAGCCACTTAATCAGAAATTAATTATTAATATTAGTTAAACCAACAGGGCTTAGATTGTTTGTCTCTTTCACCTCATTATCATCTGCTAATGACCATCCTTGCATCTCATTTCCACAACAAAGGGGAGGAGACAATGTATGCAGAAGATTCCAGTTGTTTTTTAAAGGGCAAACGGGCAAACTGGAAAGAGCTGTGCTCCAGTCAGGTTTGCTTGATTTTTGCCTCTCTGAATGCTCTTCCCAATTAGCATGCACTGTGCAAGTACAGTCTGGACTGTACAAATAGGACTGAGGCCGATTCTAAAAACGCCTTCTAAATACTGAGGGCAATATTTATTTACTGAAAAGTTGAATTATTTTATTAAAAAAAATCAAAAATGTTATGTTGCTATATACTGTACATACAGTTGGAGGCCATCGATATTGTCCCTTTTTTTTGCTGAGGTTTGCGTGATCTGCGCAAAAGGACAGTTAACCCATTTTGGGCGGGAACCTCTTTTGGTGTTTTAAACATTATGTTATAATTTAGCTATTGAAAAATAGCAGATCTACAAGCTCATAGCGCGCCACCGAGTGGCGCGCTACGAGCTTGTAGGTCTGCTATTTTTGAAAAATCGTGAAAATATTTATTTCAGAAAACTGGAGGATTTATAAGGATTTTTTAAAATGTTGAGGTCAGGCCTAAATGGGTCAAATGATAAGGGACAATATCGGTGGCACCCAACTGTAGCAACAAGAACCCCAAAAGGGGTTCCCGCCCAGAATGGGTTAAGAAAATAGCCGATCTACAAGCTCACAACGTGGCACGAAAAGGCATTTAACATTTAGACCGTACGATGTGTGGGAAGCTAAGACCGTACGATGTGTGGGAAGCGCATTTTCATTGATATCAAACGAGAGAAAAATATTCTGAATTTCTTTCTTTTTTTTTGGAGTTGGCCTCTCCTTCTGCACCATACTCCTTGCTCTTTCGCGCATGCGCGTTGTCGTTCACTTCCCTGTTTACCGTTCACAAAGAAAGGCTCGGCGTGCATAATCTAAGGAGCTCTCCGTGGTTTTGACCAGATGGATATATACTAAGCTCTTCATTTCTGACTTCCACATGCCTCTCGTTCAAAATATGAAGCAAGCGATCATCAGCGACTTTATCGTAATCTTAGCGAGGTAAGCAAGCAAAAATCCATCAGAAGGACATCTGGAACGCAATCGTTCACTCGCCCTCGGAAAGTTGACTTATTATTAAGTATAAAAGACGATTTAGCCATGGTTCATATGGTGCTAGTCTGTCATGGCGGAACTTTAACCTGTTTTACGCACTTTTCCCATTTAAGGTCTACATGAATGTTCAGATTTAAAATATAAAGTGCCAGAGCCACTGATGTTACAATCCTCCTCGGGTGGGTATAAGTACCCGTATCTTCCGCATTGTTCAATAAAAGTTTTAATCCAATCGGTGACCATTTTTAGCATTTCATCACAAAGTTATAATGTATCAGCATGCACCAACAGATAGGGGCGCATAGTTAAAAGCACATGGTGAAGAAACTGATTATAAACTTTGCTTTAATTGAACAATACGGAAGATACCGGTACTTATACCCGCCCAAGCAGAATTGTAACATCCATGGCCCTGGGGTGAGCACTTTATATTTATAATCTGAAAATTTGTGTAGGCGTAAACCGTAAGGGCTGTAAATGGAGAATGTGCGTAAAACACTTTAGGCCAGGGCTACCATGAGCTCACAGCGCACTGCGACGCGTTGTGAGTTTGTAGATTTTTGGTTTATGCTGGGGACCTGGGGTTCAATTGTGGTTTATAATTACAAATCAGATTATCCTTATCTCTTTATACTTAAATGCATGCGTCAAGTTGCACAGGCAAGCACCAACGAGATCGGAGATCTGTTTTCCTCTCCATCACGATCTCCCTCTCCAACATTGTTACCGCGGCGCAGTGTTTAATCGCCTGGTAGAGTCACTCTATAGATATGATCAATTAAAATTACACTAATATAAAAAACCAACAGCCATTAAGTCATCAATATTGTTTAAAGGACACGTAGTGAATTCTAAGTAGTATAGAGACAGTTAATTGGCACTTGGCAGGGAGCCATTATCGTTTGGCAAAATGCCGTTCACTATTTAATATCATGCAGGATTTAAACATTGCTTTAGCTCGTATTCATTGCCATGTTTTAAACTGTATGCACGTTTGAAACCGCTATGGTTTCGTTTTGCTTGTGTTGTGTGTATAAACTCTGAGTCTGCATGCATACCCCACTTCCACACGAATGGTGTTGGTAGCCTATACTTGGAATTCATAAAACATGTTCTATAAACATCATTGACAAATGAATGGCTTTTAAAAATATATTATGATAAGTTTGATTGATCATATCTATAGAAAGGTGTCTCTTACCAGGCGAATATATCAGGCCATTGTGTTGTGTTGGATCATGTCCAGCAGTCAAGGAAAACATTCCAATCGGACTCTAGGTTGATTAATTTTCTAAAGTAGCGTTCCTTGTTGAGTGGCAACAAGGATCTGTGCCGGTGATCTGGCAAGCCATGACGCCTACTTTTTAAGAGTTGCCTTCTCTGCAGACCCTTTCTTGTTAAATGTTTGTCCTCTTTCGTTAAGTGTCATGTTGTGGACAAGTGCCAGAAGCTTCCAAGGTAACACTGTAAAGAATTGGCCACTAAATAAAATGTCTTTCGGATTCAAACAATCTCCTTCGACTAAATGAGCTGCTTGGCATGCACTGAATGAGCCAGAGGTGTATTGCATATAGCAGTCTAATAAATGTGACTCAGCTATGCAATAAGTGCTAATGTACTTTCAATTACCCATGATTCTCAGTTTTATAGGCAAGCTCCACAGACTACAAATATGCCAATCACTTTGTTCAAAAGTTGGTGAAGCAATCAGAGGTTATGAGGAATACTCTGTATCCTCATCTGATTGACCTCTTGATTTGTTGATTCTATCCATTGAAGTGGAATGAGTGGAAAATCTTGTACTGCGCATTTGAGTGAATGTCAATCAGAAATAGCTTAGTAGTGTTCTCTTGACACAGATTTGCTATACATTTCAGGCAGTTTATTACAAATTACAGGATCCGTTCAAGATTTTACATTGTTGCCAGTTTGCCACAATGTATTATCTTCACATCACTTCAACCCTATACTCCTCTAAAGCCTCAGACACCTATTCTTCACACAAATACAAGTTGACATGCAATATCACAGAAAAGCACAATGCCATGATCACTTATCGGATTAGGAGGAGGATAATCTGAGAAGGAAATCTGCTCTGCTTAAATATGACTCCCTTGGCTACTCACTGGGCCTTGGCTGACGGCATGACGTTTTCAACACGTCACGATGACAGGTGGCTGTTCGCTGCAATTGTGCAAATTCATGGAGCGATATCAAATCACTTGCATGAGGCTTATCACCACTGCACAGTGAAATCCTCAATGTCCATTTATCCCCGAGTATAAACGGAGTATTAACACTGAGGAGTTTATTGTGTAGTTACTGTCTATATTTCCTGCTCACGCCAGACGGCTGCTCGTCCTGGTGACACTGATAGACACTAATTTTATTTTACCCCCCTGACTCATACCTATGCTTCACCGCAACACTAGATGTTAGAGAATTATCTCTCTAGTGTACAAACATCTCTCTGGCAGGTGGGGGAACAAAAGGGCCTCTTGATGCCTTGAGAGTATCACACTTATTTTATCAGTGATCCTCTGCATATTGAACATTGCGGAGAGCACACTTGAAGATGTGTGGTCTGAGGATGTCCATTGAGTGGCAGCGGTGGCCGAACGGTTTGCGGAGCGGTCTTGATACCGGAAGGTCGCCAGTTCGTATCCCCGGACCGGCACGTTAAAATTACCACCGCTGAAGTGCCCTTGAGCAAGGCATTGAACCACTACCATGAAATGTTCTATGAGCAGGGCCTGGCTGTAAACAAGTATCTGATGCTTAGTCCAGTTACCCTGGGTAAATATAGTAACTTTTCTTTGCTTTGCTTTGAGTGCATTGCCACCGTCCCCCAAGAGGGACGGTGAAGCTCTGAAGCCGCACACCGGAAAGGTGTGCGGCTTCAGAGCAAATGGACACAGGTGCTTTCCCAGTGTTGTGTTTTTCACTGAAGTCATTAATGGCAAGTCCTTCTTGGTCTCAGGCTATACCGCTGAATGGTTAGTGAGCCCGCCCAGGACTGTGGAGGTCCCAGAGGTATACCAGGTACAATTCCAGCTCTCAGCATGTGAGCAAGTGTCCCTGAGCAAGACACTTAACCCCTAACTGCTCCCCCTCCATGTTTGCCCCTCTGTGGGCAGCACTCTGGGTGAAGCTGAAAACTGAAGTTCCCCCATGGGATATAGTAGGCTATATATCGCAAAAACTTTAAGAAAAAAATTAAGAAATAGAAAACCTCACCCTGTCTGCTTCTACTGGGAAAACAAGGCAAAGTCAATGAGCAAATTACTCTGGGCCATGCTTTTAATTGTCAAAGTATCACTACTGAATGCTACAGTACTGCTCAAAACAATTACCTATGAACGGTAGAAATCATTGCTGTCAGGCAGAAACCTTGTATCTCCATATTTTATAAAGAAGAAAAGTAATTACAAGTAATTTTTTGGTCTTAGCCTACTGTACAAGGTGTCCACCCAACAAGCAACAACGTATAAAACCAAATACACTGTGGTTTTAATTTTGCGATGGTATGTCGAAGACCAAAGTTGATGACAGTTCACAACAGTGGATCTGACTGTCACTGCATCATTACAAAATCTTGCAAGATCTACTATGTTCTTTCAATTCCGTTATCGGTCAAAGCTAAATGTCATTGCAAAAACTTTCATCATGGTGAATGATGCTCAAGCAATTGTATTTTTGAGTGGTGCAACCACTCCAAGGAACAGCAATGTCCGTGTTAACCTATGTGACAGCAATGTCCGTGTTAACCTATGTGACTATGTTTGTGTGTGACGAGTACCAGTAGGGGCAAAAGTGGCGCTGTTGTGCCAGAAACAGAGAGAGAGAGATAGTGCTGCAGTGTTGCCAGCTAATGAAAGAGAGAGAGAGAGAGAGAGAGAGAGAGAGAGGGGTGGGGGGGGGTTGCACCACTCAGTTCACACAGGTGTGATTTTTATATTACGCTCATCTAACATCACAAACATCCCTGTGTGTGTGTGTGTGTGTGTGTGTGTGTGTGTGTGTGTGTTGCGTTGCGTTGCGTGCGTGCGTGCGTGCGTGCGTGCACAGCATACACACACACACACACACACACACACACACACACACACACACACACACACACACACACACACACACACACACACACACACACACACACACACACACACACACACACACACACACACACACACACACAGGCAGCAACAGAAATCGGATACAGGTACAAGCTGAATCCAAACAGCGTTTGTCTGTATACTGTTCATACAAAGATAGGAGAACAAAAGAGGGGGCAGTGCCATTCAATCTGTGCTCTTGCTAATGTTCTCCACCTCAAACTCACAAGTCACGACACACAGATGAATAGAGCATCAGCATTCCACTGGCTACCAAAAATGGCATTTTAAAACCCACTACATTAACATGGTAATTAAGCATGACTAGTCACAACAGGAATTTGACCCGAGTGCTGCTGACAGTGTGTGTCAGTGAAGAAGATGCTCAGTCCTCTGTGTGCACGTGAATGGCACGTGTGTCACACCAAATGTCGGGCCGGATGCGTCATTCATATACTCTCGTGGATGTGTTGTTTCAGGTGTAAAATGCCTGATCCACCAGAGGAGTATAGCAGTGTTCCTGCCAAAAGTGACACATCTCCAACCTGCTATTCTAGGCATGGACATGTGGCATACTGAGCACTTTTGGCAGTGATGTATGCACTTTGAAGTCATTTGTATTGAATTAAGTGATTTTCTGTCTGTGGCTGTGCTTAAATAGAGACAGGCGGCTCACAATCAGAAATGCAGGTTACAACAAGGACATGACAGATTACATAATAATCACCCACTCTCATTTCAGGCAATCATTCAAGGTAAAACGTTAACCTTGGACATCAGAGGAAAGTTCTTGCAATGAGAAATGCTCCCATTCTGGATCTGGAAAGGCTGCATTATCAATGCTATGACCCGTAACCGTAACCATTAGCTTGACATAAGAGACTAACCATTCGTTCCACATTAAACTGCCAAACAAGATGCAGTACCTTCTCCACTATGTCCAGACACACACAGCACATTCTTGAACATACAGTAGGGCTCAGGCAATCCTCTCAAGTTTACTATGGGTTCATATTCTGTATTTGTGTTTCACTGTGAGACTGCTGGAATTGCAATAAATGAAATTATTATAGTTTGACACAGACATTTTCTATTTTTCACACACACACACACACACACACACACACACACACACACACACACACACACACACACACACACACACACACACACACACACACACACACACACACACACACACACACATCATGGGTTTTAACCAAAACTTACACACAATTCACAATTCTGTAAAAATGACACAATACTATTGATACAAATGTTGCATGAATATCCTTATCCTGCCCATTTCTCTCTTACACACACACACACACACACACACACACACACACACACACACACACACACACACACACACACACACACACACACACACACACACACACACACACACACACACAAACAATATTACAAATGTTTTAGTGACATGAATATCCTGCCAATTCATGTGTGAGCCAAGGGGTCAGACTGAAACTCAGTAGGCTATTTGGTCAAATAATCTATAACATCTGAATGCTAGTGTTTCGCCCTTTATTTCACTTGTCAGGAATCGATTGCAGAGTGAGCCTTTACATTTTGCAGAAAATAGGTCACTCAGGTCTAGACTATAGATCTTTCGAAAATAAACTCAAACCAAATAGCCTGCATGGTGTTAACGGTTTTTCAGTGGATTATCACCCCAAATATAACCTTGTGAACTGATATGCTTTGTCCAATAGTAGCCCTATGCCTAATTGCTTTCTGACAAAGTAGAGCCTGCAATGATTTGTGCTTATTTAACAGATAGACTTGTGTCCCCGACACAACTCACAAACTGCAGTGCGGCATAAGCCGTTAATATAATATAGTCGACTCTCTCTCAGCCGAGCTCTTTGCATACGGTAGATTAATATTTCATCCACTCCAAACTGGCGCGTTCTGCGCGCGTTGAGCAAATGTAAGACGCGCTTCAAATGGCGCATTGACTGGAAAACAAAAACATGGAAAAAAGAATATCCTATATATACGGGAAACTTGGTGCATTGCATGTGAAGTGTAAAAAACATATTTCATGAGAAGCCAGCATGCATAGGCTACATTACTTAGATTTGGGTATAGGATTGAGCAGATCGAGGATTCGACTCTATAAATCACAGTGCAGTGCACAGCAAAATGCATAGACTTACCCCTTTTGAACATTTTGCAGGCTTTAGTTGTTCGTCTTGTGTCCTCTGGGAATCATCTAATCTTATATTCCAGACTTTAAGTTGTTCGCTGTAGTTTGTTATTGAAGTTAAGAGGCTTCAGCAGGTCTTCGTAATAATGTCAATTTTCACTCATTTGGCCTTCCTATACGGTCCTCTCCGCAATGTTGGGTTGCAGTGTAGGCTAGTCTACCGGTCCGTGTGTCTTAAAACCCATTGGCAATAGACAATATCCTGCTCGAAAAAGTCTGGTAGACCCTTCAAATCGTCCCGTTTCCCTCGAAATAAAGATAGCCTATAGCTATAGGCTAGAACTCCAGGCGGGAGGCATCAATCAATCAATCAATCAATCACTATGCACAGTGTAGACTCACATCTGCCTTTGACAGACATGAACACACATTTACAGCTGCAAACAGTTCTAAAAACGGCGAGCACACGCAGCCTCCAAAATAGAGGGTTTCGGTCTCAAAGGGACAATCTAGATTTCTTCACGTAGAAGACGAAGCTCGACGGGTCAGAGCGGTTCAATCATATCATCAAACTCGTTGAAATCTCTAATTAACATAAGTTATTTGGATTCACATTCCGCCTCTGATGTCGGATTATAAACGCGGAATCCTCCTCAAATCCTCCTTAGTAATAGACTTTGATGCTCTCGCTCCATTAAAATCCCTTTCAGCACTTATCTTCTTCAGTATAATTCAGTTACATATTTTCTGACCTTGTAGATCGTTTCAGTTTCCACCTCAGCGTGCGTTAGCGGGCGTCGACTTTCGCCATGCGCTCGGAGCGGAGGAGAGAAAGTATAGGCTATAGGCTATGGGCTGTTTGTTTCTGGTTTCTGCTTCTTCACCGGGCAGCCGCCTAGCTGCCCTGCTTCATCATAGGCTGGGTGTGTGAAAGTGTCACTGCACTCGTGTCTCTCTTCACATCCCCGTCACCCTTGTGTTTTCACAACACAACAAATGATTAATCTAAACCTTATAGTTATTTATAGACGGCATTTGAACATTATGTCAGAGACAGATTTTTACAGGTATTATGCGACAGATTTGGTCACCAATAGAAGAGAAGAGAGAATGCGCGCGCGCACACACACACACACACACACACACACACACACACACACACACACACACACACGCACGCACGCACACGCACACACACACACACACACACACACACACACACACACACACACACACACACACACACACACTCACTCACTCACTCACTCACTCACTCACTCACTCACTCACTCATATTATTTCAATTCAAATTATTTTCAATTGGCGAAATTATATATTTTAATTCAAATTATTTTCAATTGGCTATAGGCCTACTTGAGTAAATCCACTAACTTTGTGGTATTTGTAATCTATGGGAACTAGCCTACATGATGTTCTTAGTTTGCAGGTCATTTTGTGTGCAGTCACAGTGGGTGCACTTTCTGCATGGGGCAGCCTTTCTGCCGCGACATGTGGGCAAGAGTCAGAAGATGTTGAGGGGTGATTTCACCCTCTTGCGACATGTGGTCACTGACACTGAGTCATGTGTTTCCTTGGTTTTGGATCAGTCATAGTGCTCATGGTTTTCTGGCATTGTCTCCACCAGGCCGTGTGTCCGACTTATCCGGCCTGTTATATCGCCACCAGGAGGCAGACTTTTGTAAAACACATTTTTTGCTATTACTCCTCCAGATTTTGTCCCAAAATCCCGCAAATCTTCACACATCTCTGTAGTCATGTGCTCAAAGACGATCTGTCCGATATTTCATATTCCACCCTCATTGGCTAACATTGGCTTTCAAAGTTTGCAGGACTGGCCCGTTTTGAACAAAAAGCCTCAAATCATGCAGCGTGTTTACGTGCAATCTTTCACGCACTTTCCTACTAGGCATCCAATTGCCATCAAAGGCATAAGAACAAATGGCACCCTTTTCACATTGGCCTATCATAGCGCCACCAGGAGGCCACAACATGACCTGCCTTGGTGGAGACCTGTGCCCCGAGGGGCACCTTTTCTAGTTGTATTTTGTTTAGGGCCAAATAAAAATCAGTGATTTTTGTTTAATTCTTCACAATCCCTCTCCCTGTCTGTCATTGAACTGTCCATGGTCCTGAAACACGCACGCACGCACACGCCCACGCACACACGAACTGTCCGTGGTCCTGTCCATATAGATATATCCTGTCCCCCACCGCCGCCGCTTCACACACACGCACACAGTAGCCACACACCCTGGAGAACTGTCCATGGTCTCGAAACACATAATACGTTTTCCCAGTAACCACACACTTTAGGAAGCCACTTTGAAAGAAGCCAAAACAAAATTACTTTTACTCTTTGAACTTTATGTCTACCTACAAGCTTTTGAAAATATTTGTTTTGATCTGTCTGAACTGTAAAGATACTCTAGTAGTTTGTGAGTATAGAATGTCTATTTTCGCAACAATTTACAATTTCGCAAAACGAAAAACAAAACAAAATGAAAACTATTGTGAAATAAAACAAAATATAATAATACTTTTTAAATTAACCCTGTATTAAAGGCCTACATAAAGAAATGTGCAACGGTAATAATAGTGTAGTGTGTTCTATAGGTATACACGAAACATATTGTGTTCACTTCAACTCCACAGTCTCCACTATGACAATGGACGGAGTGGAGTAAATGTATCGAGTAGACCTCTAGACCTACTGTAGCCTACAGAGCTGCTACTCTTACACACATTATGAATCTGAGCCTTTTTTCTTAAATATTAAATAGCCTACCGTAGTAGTTTAGAGAAACAATGCTGCAGTGCTATCTGTCTCACAATGACTGCAAAGATTGGTACTATTTGTTTCAAAAATATTTACCTGTAAATATATAGGACTTTATATAACGATGCTCTGTTAGTTCTGTACCCCCTCCAACTGTAGCCTAGCCTGGATCCAGCCCAAAGACCCCGCCCACTCTCTGAGTGGACTGAGTCTCTTGAAAGCTACAGTCTGATAATCAGGCTAACTGTAGCCTACTTTCCCCATTTTCAACTGCCAGACTGAGCATGTCCGCTATTTTTGGTCTTTAGAGCTCAGCTATGTTCGCTTGTATCGGTACTCGACTACCTCCGCTGCCTGTCAGTGTACTCTACTTTCGATTGGCCATGCCTTTCTGAGCTCACGCTTTAGAAAGAAAACAACATGGCAGCGCCCCTGAGCGAAACGCAAGTTGCTTCTACTAAAAAGACCACAGGTAAAGATGTACAATGTTCATTTCACAGCAGACATATCATGAATGTATTATATATCCACGCGAGGATGTGTAACTTACAATTCATGGCGAGGTTATTTTCAAACAATATCCGAACGACCAACGCGGATGACATGCAATGCACATGACAGTTTGCATCATTTTATTATGAAATAACCATTAACCTTAAGCAACGAACAAACCGTGTCTGTTCAGAATTCAGAGAAGCTGTGCTGTGTTAGTTAAATGAACAGAAAGCAATACAAAATAAAATAAATATGATCCATCAGGCTGTACTTCTCCAAACATGTACAAATGCAAAAATATAAAATGCTTTGCCCGTAGCCATACCCTTAGCCCCCTCGTAAAAGGTTTCTGACATTTGGATGTTTACCTTTTACGAGGGTTCCAAGAGGGGCTAGCATACCCTGTAGTCTGCACTATATTAGTCGGTATTTAAAAATAAATGTGCTTCAAAACCCGTCGGAAGTTCCTCAATGGTTGTATAGTGTCGGGGGGCGCATCAGGTGAAAGGAAATTCAACAACGGCATGAATGCACACACTGGCTTAGTTAAAAGTCTTCAATCTAATAGGAAAAAAAATAAACTATTATTAATTGTCCCCGCCAGGCCGAAGGCGTGGCGAGAGAGTATATTTTGCACCCTATCTGTCCGTCCGTCCGTCGTCCCAGTGGCGTATGCAGGAATTACATTTAAAGCCCAAACCACACCATACTCAATGAGTTGCATTGGTGTGGTTTACCTTAAAAAACGTTTTGTCCCAACCCACCCGACCCTTTGGTGTGGTTTGGGCTTTAGGGAGGCGAAAAATATGTGGACCCAGGCCTCAGTGATTATACTTGCATATTCTCTTCACAATGAAGAGAATATGTAAGGGATAATATCTGGCTAGGTGGTCATTGTCGGGAGATAATTCACCGACAGGGAGTTTAACCACCGAGGCGAAGCCGAGGTGGTTACACTCCCTGAAGGTGAATTATATCCCGACAATGACCACCTAGCCAGATATTATCCCGCTTATTACATGGCTAACTAACATAAATTAATCCATTGATCCAAAACACAACAAAAAAAGTATTCCATAACTTCGCGCTGGCTGCGTCTGCCCAGCTGCAGGGCTGAAGCACTGTCGGAAAACAAGGAAGTGAGTTGATCAAATAGAATCCATTTTCGGGTCCAGCTGCTTCGTCTATTTCTCGCTCAAATGTTTTCAAAAACATTTTTAAGAGCAATGTTTAGCTGTAAATTACATTGTGTGTCAGTAGTGTGTGTGTTTACATGGCTGTTATGTTGGAAACGGCAGTAAATCAAGCGGGCGCAGCCGCGCAGCTGGTGGTGCTCAGAGGGTTTGATTAGGCAGCGGTCATTATACAGCGGAGCGGTCATTATCATGAGATAACTCACCGCTGAATTAAGCGATTGACCAATCAGAATCAAGCATTCAACCAAGCCATGTAATAAGCAAGTATAATCAATGTATGTATATTTTTATCACATTCCGTGCTCAGCCAATGAAATCATCACAAAAGTCATTCCGGCCAATCACTTTTGCCGTCTTCACTTTTCTGCCCTCACTTTTATCTTCAATATGTACTTTGCTCAGCCAATTAAATCATCGCTATGGGGTGATCAGCCAATCACAAGCCAATGTTTGTGTTCTGATGTGGCAGTTTTAAACACACTAAACGCGTGAGGAATCATGAGGCGAGCAAGGTCTGTCTTGATGACTTTTATTTAATGTGCACAGCATTACACGGATGCTGCAGCACTGGCGGGTCTCAAGGCAGGCATCATGTCAGTACAATGGCCGCGTTTCCCGTACAGATTTCTTACGCATCTTCTTAAGAGCTTAAGTTCTACGCACGCGCAGTGAAGCATGACGCCTGTGAACATAGACGTTCCGTGCATAGATGTGCCACGCAATGGTAGGCCTCAGGCCTGGTATAGGCCTCAGGCTTGAGGCCTGGTATATGGTAGGCCTCAGGTCTACCATTCTGAAATTTACCCGAACCAGCTGAGCAAAGTACCCGAACCAGCTGAGCCAGGCAGACATAAATGTGGACTATATAGAAATAATATAACTATTGACCAATTACCATTTTATGATCAAAGCGCGAGAGAGAGACAGAGAGAGAGACACAGACAGACAGAGAGAGACTGCGCGCTATATATAGAGGGTGAGAGAGAGAAAAAAAAGAGTATATATATATATATATCGTCCATATAACCGCCCATGGGCCGTTATTTGCAAACTTAATCAGCCTCAGCCCTCATTTATATTATTATATGCGTGTTCACCATGTTGAGATCTCCGCACGCCACTCACCTAACAACAGCGCAACACCAGTCCTCCGGCTCCACATCCATAAAAGAAATATAGGCTAAGTGCCTATGCAGCCTATGCACAACCAATTGTTTTAATTCAAAGTGGTATAGGCCTATACGGTATTCTGTGAAATGTTTATTGTCATCCGTGTATCTACAAGCTCCCAGTGTTGCATGACAGCGCTTTGTGAGCTTAATTGCAGATCATCCATTTTCGGTGCGCAGGTCCTCACTGCCTCAGCGCAACCACAAAGTTGATATTTAAATCGTTCTATACTTGGGCAATCTTCAACCGATTGTTCTAATTCCAAATGCCCTAAGTGTAAATTTTCATTGGGTGTATAATTCATGTTTTTTATGCTTTTATTAAATTATATGGAGTGAGATGCTAACATCGGCATATAATGCTCAAGCACAGTTCACATGCACTGCATGTAGTGGTTACACATGTGTGTTGATACGCTCCCTCTTACAATTAAATCAAAATGCATTGCCTGCAATGTTTATTGTTTACCATACTAAAAAAAGATGACTGCATGTTTGGTGGCGAGCCTTTCCAAAAAAAGAATTAGCCTACTCCATTCATATACTGCATTTTCCTGAATGTGCTGTCACGGGTAATCCAATAATTCTAAAAGAAATATAAAACATATGGCAAGATGGCTGAAATTCTCTAGATGATGCTAAAAATATTAATTTCATTACGACATTTTTATATTTAAAAAGGCTTTAGGAAAAACGGGGTTGCTTCTAAATTCATTCATGCAGGAGGCCTTATGACACGTAAGGCTGTGCTCTATCTAGGTATTCTATGTCTATGTTGTCGTGTTTGATGGCGTTTCCCAAAAAAGGACATGGTGTCTGATTCGCTGCCCATGCAGCCAATTATGCAGCAGACAGGCTTCTGTTTGCGGCCTAGAGGGCTACTGCGCGTGCCTAGAACTTAGCTCTTAAGAAGATGCGTAAGAAATCTGTACGGGAAACGCGGCCAAAGTCAGTTCACACAAACCCAGAAAGCTGGGCATATGAGGGGCTAGCGCCAGTGACGTCATCTCTGTGGGGGCTGCGGTGCCCCAGCCTCCATGAGGAATTAGACCTGAATATATATATATTCACCTCGTTTCGTCCCGTTTGTACCGTGCCAGGTCGTGCCGCGCCCGTTCGCGCAATTCTCGTCTTTGCATTGACTAGTTTGTAATCACGCCGCTCTAACCATCCAAGTCTGAACGCACCTTAACATCTCTTTTGTCCTCACTGTCCGGGTGGGGGGTTGGCCGCGTTGCCTGTCCTCTTGTACACATGCAGATCAGGAATTCAATCCCCATGACGATTATAAAAACATTTCGTCTCTGGCTAGCGCCCCTAAAAAAAGCACAGTAGGCCTATGCAGCATTACATATGGCGAACATGATGTCCTACAGAAATGTATGACTCACTTCAACATTGCTTTGGAAGTAATGCCACTGCTTAAATTGAGTGGGAACAAAATACCCAGGGGGCAAAGGGGGTTGACCTGCATTTGTCATAACATACAAAGTTGTCCACCAGAAATAATATCTATGACCCCATAGGATCACAACATATATGGACAACTCGGTCAATTTTGTTGCGAAAGTCCAATATGGCCACCCCCAATATTAGCCCCTATTAGTTATAATGGGGGGTGGATAGGGCAAAATCTTAAACTGAGAGATATTTCCACGAAACTTCTCAGGTTGATCAATGATATAAATACGAACATTTTTTGTATTGCAAGTTTCCATGAAATCCAATATAGCCGCCACAATATGGCCACCACAATATTAGCACCAAAGAAATATAGTTTTGGCTCTAACTTCTGAACCAGATAAGCTAGAAATGCAAACTTGATGTCTATTTCATGGTTTCTGACCATGAGAGACTCAATGGAATACCTATTTTCATTATTGGGTGTGTCTGGACCCTTATTGTGCATATTTACAAGATGGTGGCCACCCGAAATAGTGCTTTACCATGATTTCTACCATGATTGTTGACTGTTTTGGCAAACACAAGCAATATTAATCCATTGGCTAAGATTCATGGCACAGAAGGAACATATTTTCTTGAGCTTGCATATTGTCAAAATGGCTGCAAACATGAAAAAGAAAAGAGACATTACATTTCCTGTCAGATCCTATTACCCAGGGGGGCAAACCACCCCTTTTTGGATACCTGCATTTGCCATAACATCAAAGGTTGTCCACCAGAAATATCTATGACCAAATAGAATCACAACCTATATGGACACACTGGTCAATTTCTTTGCAGGAAATCCAATATGGCCACCACAATATTAGCCCCCATTAGCCTATAATGCGGGTGAATAGGGCAACATTTTTAACTGAGGGATATTTCCACGAAACTTCACAGGTTGATCAATGATATGAATACCATAATGGTTTGTATTGGAAGTTTCCATGATATCCAATATGGCCACCACAATACTAGCACCCAGAAAATAGGTTTGGCTCTAAATTCTGAACCAGATGAGCTATAAATACAAACTCATGGTTTCTAACCACGAGAGATATATAAATATTTTAGCCATAAGTATTATTGTTCTGGGGTGTTTCTTTGCAGAAAGACATCCCTCTGGCTGTATTTTGGTTTTGTTCTACTGTTTCTGTTGGCATTTCCTCTGTTTATGTTGACAATCATCCCTGGCAGGGACGTGCATCGCCAAGCCGGACATCCCTTCACTGAGTATGGATGGTCTCAGTGATGGTCCCCTGTCCATCTAGAGCCAGCCTGGCCTATGCCAGAAAATCTGTTCATGTGCCAGGGACTGGAGACAAGATGCAGCAGGAGCTTCACTCCATTCCTGACTGGGGATGCATCGCCATTATTTTGGACTCTGGCTGGCATCCTGTCATGAAAGGACGCGATGAGAGAGATCAATGTCCCTGGACAGCCAAACTTGCCAGGGATCTGCCACAGGCCCTCACGATTGACTGTGTGAAAGGCCTTGGTGAGGTCGACAAACACCATATAGAGACCCTTCTGCTCTCTGCACTTTTCTTGCAGCTGGCAAATGGAAAAGATCATGTTAAACCACATTGGGATCCAGGGACAACATTCTCAGCATGGCTGATTAGCCGGTTGAGGATGCTTCTTGTTAAGATCTTTCCTGTGATGTTCAGGACTCAGGAGGGCTATACCATGATGGTTATCGCAGTATGCCCTGTCCCCTTTCCTCTTGTAAACATGCACTATGGATGCGTCCTTGAAGTCTTGAGGGACTTCCCCCTATCCAGATTACCTGGTACAGGTGCCATGCCTCCATTCTTGTAGATGTCTGCGGGCAACCCATCACATCCTGGTGCCTTTCCAGAAGTGGTTTGTTGGAGTGCTTTCACTGTCTCTGCACTGGTGGGGGTCAGCCAGATCAGCTTTGATTGGCAGCTGGGGTATCGTGGCAATATCCTCTTCGGAAATGTCACTCTTGTCAGTGAGCAGGACACTTGTCAGAGGAGCGGACTGGAGTTGAGCCAGTGGTTTTGGGCCCATAAAGAGCACACAGAATGATGCATGCATCTGAGACATTCCCAGTCAGGAATGGAGTGAAGCTCCTGCTGCATCTTGTCTCCAGGCCAGGCTGGCTCTGTAGATGGACAGGGGACTGCATTCCCGTCACTGAGAGACCATCCAGACTCAGTGAAGGAAGGGATGTCCGGCTTGGCGATGCACGTCCCTGCCAGGGATGATTGTCAACATAAACAGAGGAAATGCCAACAAACAGTAGAACAAAACCAAAATACAGCCAGAGGGATGTCTTTCTGCAAAGAAACATCCCAGAACAATAATATCTTTCGTGGTTAGAAACCATGAGTTTGTATTTCTAGCTCATCTGGTTCAGAATTTAGAGCCAAACCTATTTTCTGGGTGCTAGTATTGTGGTGGCCATATTGGAAAAAACTGAAGTTTTGTGGAAATATCCCTCAGTTCAAAATGTTGCCCTATTCACCCGCATTATAGGCTAATGGGGGCTAATATATTGTGGTGGCCATATTGGATTTCCTGCAAAGAAATTGACCAGTGTGTCCATATAGGTTGTGATTCTATTGGGTCATAGATATTTCTGGTGGACAACCTTTGATGTTATGGCAAATGCAGGTATCCAAAAAGGGGTGGTTTGCCCCCCTGGGTAATAGGATCTGACAGGAAATGTAATGTCTCTTTTCTTTTTCATGTTTGCAGCCATTTTGACAATATGCAAGCTCAAGAAAATATGTCCCTTCTGTGCCATGAATCTTAGCCAATGGATTAATATTGCTTGTGTTTGCCAAAACAGTCAACAATCATGGTAGAAATCATGGTAAAGCACTATTTTGGGTAGCCACCATCTTGTAAATATGCACAATAAGGGTCCAGACACACCCAATAATGAAAATAGATATTCCATTGAGTCTCTCATGGTCAGAAACCATGAAATAGACGCCAAGTTTGCATTTCTAGCTTATCTGGTTCAGAAGTTAGAGCCAAAACCTATTTTTTTGGTGCTAATAATGTGGCGGCCATATTGTGGCGGCCATATTGGATTTCATGGAAACTTGCAATACAAAAAATGTTCGTATTCATATCATTGATCAACCTGAGAAGTTTCGTGGAAATATCTCTCAGTTTAAAATTTTGCCCTATTCACCCCCCATTATAACTAATAGGGGCTAATATTGGGGGCGGCCATATTGGACTTTCGCAACAAAATTGACCGAGTTGTCCATATATGTTGTGATCCTATGGGGTCATAGATATTATTTCTGGTGGACAACTTTGTATGTTATGACAAATGCAGGTTTCCTAAAAAAAGGGTGGTTTGCCCCCTGGGTAAAATGTTGTTGGGCTGTACTAACTTGATTTGCGTCAAATGCAAATCCACTTTTCAAATGCATTTTGTGGTTGAACAATCAGAAACACTAAACAGGTTTTCAAAGAGATTTTTCATGCCAGGCGAGTACAGGTGGTGGTCCACTCAGAACCCCACACCCCATGAGACGACAAAGGCATGCATTTTCATTCCTATGGGTGAGTGTCGTGCGCTACGCAGAAAGGGGCGAGTAGCCAATTCGCTTCCCACTAATAGTTCTGCTTTGGTGTTTTTCCCCTCTCTTTTTTCTCAGTGTTTTTCAAATGGAGTTAGGGAGGCAGCTGCCTGCCTTGCCTCTATGTTAATACGCCTCTACGTCGTCCATCTGTCTTTGTACAGCTAATCTTCAGCACATGTTAGCCTGGTCGCTACCAAACTGTGTACACACACTCCCTGGATGCCAATTCAGAACCTCTGCACCAACATTTTCAGATGGGCCTGTCATGAGGCCGATTTTAGTCATGCAAAACTATTGTCTATAAGTCCGACCGCCGTGGATATGTCCCATTTTCCATATGCCATCCTGATTGGCTAAGATTTTTTCCAAAGTTTTCGGGATTGGTCCGTTTTGAACAAATTTCCTAAAATCATGAACATAACGTGCAATTTCCTTGAGATTTTGCATGCACATTCCCACTAGTCACCCTTTTCACCTCGGCCTGTTATAGCACCACCAGAAGTTAGATTTTTGCGAAACACATTTTTGGATTAACGCTGAGGAGGGCCCATCTGGCCGAGGCACGTCCATTGTCCATCAGAGGTAGATGAACCATCTGAAAGGGATTTTTTTTGTGTGCTGGCTATTTGAGCCTTGCACCTATAATGCTGCATTCACAGGCAGACGCAAAGATACAGTCTACCATTCATTCAGTCAATGGAAGCCAGCGACATGAAGATACAAAGATGCATCCGACGTTTGTACCTGCTGCAAAAGCTACAAAGCTACAATTGTAGCTGCAATTACACATGCTACTATGGATGCACGCTTGGTGACGTCAACGACCATGTGAGCAACAGATTTTACAAAGCGACAACGCAACAAATTTAGCTGTCATCTTTCCATCTGCCCATATGAACGCAGAAGTCTTCAAATTTGGAGTGTTACGGGTTTTCTGCTTTTGCAGTTTCTCTTTCTCTTGGAACAAAATGCCCCAATTAATGAAGGCAAGCCGTGAAGACGACATGGCACCCTTAATAACCTTGGCCTATTATAGCGCCACCAGGAGGCCAAAATAACTTTCCTCACCCGGTGGAGACCTGTGCTCTGAGGAACACTTTTTCTAGTTCATTGTGGAATTGAGGCAGCCAACCAACGTGCTTAATTTGTCACGAAAAAGAGACTTTTTCAAATGACAATGTCCATGACACAATTATCTGAGGAACTTGCATCAATTATTTACACCTTCTTATCTCTCATTTGTATTAAACATCAAACTGTTTACACTAGTATATCAGCACAGTGCCACCCTTTTTAATTATCAGATTAAATTAAATTATTTATAGTTTCGGTCGAGAGCCTGGAAAAGCCACAGGACGTGTGTGTGGTGGCTAGAGTGGGCTATTACTAGCCACTGCTAAAGGCCGCCACACGTGTGGAAGCTAACAACGGGTTGTAACACCGTTAAAGACCGTCACACGTTCGAAAGTCTTGAGGCCACCGAAGGTTCGTGTGGAAGCAAAAACTGGCTGTTGCTAGCCACGTTACAGACCGTCACACAGGTAGCTTATGGTAGACGCAGGCGACCAAGCTAGCTAGGGCTGTACCGGCCCGTTATGCTAAGCTAAGCTACCTAACCAAGTTAGTATTAACCCAGTAAGAGAAGCGGCCTCACCGTATCTCTCTTCGCAGATGCTCGTGGCGTCTTGCGGGTCTTGAAGCCTCGGTAGAACGGCACTTTCCGCGGCAACGAGAAACTCGTACCGAACAGGAGACTTCGCTGCTTTGTGTTGTACACATGGGAAGAAACAAACTAATGAAGACGCAGGGTGATGACGCGCTGTTATACCGGTGCGCCGGCAGGCGGAGTCAGTGTCCTTGCGTCTTAAAGTCCCAGACAATTATTGTCTGTCAGCTTATAAATAAATGCTTCTGTGTTCACACCAGGAGGCGCAAACTCCCATAAGTGAGCAGCCTTGTGAAGCTGATTATTAGAACCATAGTGTTTACTGGGTAGGGCTAGGCTAGAATATCTAATCATGATGTGTTTGCATTGTAAAGCCTGGTGAATAATTTGAGCATTCCACTGGGTTCACACAAAAGTGCAACTGCTTCCTATAAGGGGGAGGCGTCATAAGGCGTCCTGTGGCACTGGGTGAGTTAATATACTATGACCAAACAAACAAACTGCTGTGAGTTATAAGTTAAGCTGACTTTTAGCAGGTTTGTTTCAGGACAAGACATGACAGTGATTCCCATTTTTGGAATAGAAAATGAATGACTGACTAAACAGAGATCCTCTGCAAACTCGCTAATCCTGCTTTCTGGGATGCAACTTTGTTGTGGTTCAGTGTTTACAACATCAAAACAAACCTTTACAGCCACAAAACAGAAAATACAATTCTAATGTACCTGTCATTTAGTCTTTGTTTCTTTTCAAAAATAGCAGATTTACACACAAAACCCTTGTACATTAACTTGTAGATCAGCTATTATTTTATTGGGTTTTTTCAATTAAATTTGATTAAAGTGTCAAATCACAACAAGTTGTCTCAAGACACTTTACATGTAGATTATCTCTGGTCCATAGCCTTACTGCTCTTGCTGCCGTTGCATTAAGGCTATGCCACTCTACTCTACTTAGTGGTAAAAAAAAATCCCTTTCTGGCCAAAAATGTTGTATGTGGTGGGGGGTTCAGAGTGTGTCCACTAAGGAAAGTAGGCTTTCTAATTATACAAACCGCCTTTGTTTTGGTGAGTAGGTAAAAAGTTTTTTATATTTACGCTATAGACGAGAGGCATTAGAGCTATGGCTGGACCAGAGCTACATGTAGATCAAAGGACCGACAGAGATCCCACCCTGAGCAAGCAGTTTTGCGACAGTGGTTTAAGAGGTTAATGTAGCTAAATCATGTTACTTCTATTTTAGTGAGAGGACCACGACGGATCGCCAATCAAATTCCAGATGAGATCCTGCAAGACCCAGAATTACAGGATGCCATCCGAGCCTTGCCTGCAAATTATAACTTTGAGATCCACAAGACGGTGTGGCGAGTCAGACAAGCCAATGCTAAGAGAGGTGAGGTCACACTCCCCAATACACATGTTTCATTTGGCAGATTGATAAAGTGGTTAGATTGATTTTCTCTGCTGTTCAGCCAATTTCTTGGATTGAAAGTTGGACAGTTTAATTTAGCAGCTCGAGGCAGCATGTCTAATTGTGCTTTCTTGGATCACTGTTTTCAACAATAATACAAACTATTTTAGTATTTGCCAGACATTGGAAATTTTACAAGCATAATCATATTCTGCACTGGTCAAAAGATATTGAGCATGATTTTTTTTTTTTTTTTAAACAATATTTATTGACATTCTTTTTCAATTATATAAAACATTACAGTTATAGCTCTCTTGTTAAATAAAATGTCCAGAAAAAACAAACATAACAGATACACAAATACAATACAAATACAATGACAACAAATAAATAAAAAAACAATCATAACAAACACAACTCAACAATAAGATATTGAGCATGATAGTCATGATATGAACTCATTCACTTCCAGAGTAAAACATAAATAATCCACCCACCACTGCCAGCGGTTTTTGTTTTCCTTTTAAGCAGTCGATTTTTTCCTTCCTTGCCTTTCCCATCAAGTTTGTGGTTAAAGATAACTAAATGTGAATGTCCATAATAAATTGTATTTTTATAGCTCTTTTCCAAGTGCTCAAAGCGCTTTACAATGGTTAATTCATTCATACATTGGGAGGTGAAGCGGCGAACAGTCGACACCAATGGTGGCAAGCTCACACCGACCAACTCATTGGAGGCAATGTAGGGTTCAGTGTCTTGCCCAAGGACACTTCGACATGTGGACAGGAGGAGCCGGGAATCGAACCGCCGACCCAGGGATCATTGGACGACCTGCTCTACCTCCTGAGCCACAGCCACCCGCCGTCCATAGTCAGTGATATTCATAAGTTGCTATGTAATTGAGACTAAAACAGTAGGCTATTTACCAGAATCAAAGACAAGCAGGAGAAGGGCACACACCAACATTTATGAGGTACTAAAGGCCTAAGGCGATGAACAATGAAAAAGAAGAAAAAGGCTGCACACTCATAGCCACGATGCTGGAAATGTAACAGAAACCAACGTTTGGACCTGTGAGGCCTTCTTCAGGCATTTCACTGTCTAATAGACGTCTAAAGGGCCGTCTAAAAATGGGTTAAAAAAAACTGAAAATGAAAGTTTAACCCATTTTTAGGTGCATGTCTAATAGCCGTCTATTGCTCAGTGGTACATTTATAGAATGCAGTAATAAATAGAGAAACAGAGTAAGAGAATATAACAGCATGAGTAGTAGGCCCTACACCAAGCCAGGGAAAACAATAACGGCATGTTTAAATATTCCTTGAACCATTTTCGGAATCTTAGCCTACTGCACACAATTAAAGACCCTGCTTCACACATGAGAATTTGTCTAATTTGCTTTGAAGACTAATAATTGGTCTCTGCATAATTCCTCTTTGGCTATTTCCTGTTAAGCTGAGCATGACTGAGTGTTTCAAGGGCTGCCTTCAGCCTGAGGAAAGGCAAAATTGTTCCTGACTAATGTTAATGTCCAAATGCATATAGAGTCTCATGCTGTTGGGGAGTTTGCAGGTGGTATGCCTGGACAATTCAATCTTCTTCTTTTTGTTGTTGTTGCCCATGTCCATGCCCCAAGGGTGGTGTTAGGTTTACGACAGCCTGTCTGGCTTTTTTTTTTGCTGTGATGTTTTCATTAAACCACAATATCTCTCTTGTGACTCAAGAGTCTGCTGCTGTCTGTCCCCTTCCCATCCTTTGTGTCCATCTGTTCCTTTGTCAATCTTTGAACTCTTTGAATATCACCATGTTTATACTGTAGTGGTAATGTAGTCACTCTGTTGTAAGTGGCTCTATTAACAACAATATTTTACTGTAGGTTGTTTTGATACAATATATTTTGGCTAAGGTTGTGTGTACCTTCATACATTCATGTGCATACTTATATTAAAATTAGGGTAAGGTAGGGAAAGTGATATATTTTTGAGTGGTGCAACCACTCCAAGGAACAGCAATGTCCTAACCTACCTATGTGACTATGTCTTATTAACCTATGTCTTAACCTATGTTTAGAGTACCAGTAGGGGCACAAGTGGCGCTGTTGTGCCAGAAACAGAGAGAGAGAGAGATAGTGTTGCACTGTTGCCTGCTAATTACAGAGAGAGAGAGAGAGAGAGAGACAGAGAGGCAGGGGGAGAGGGGAGACGGGAGTTGCACCACTCAGTTCACACGGGTGTGATTTTTTGAGTGGTGCTAGCCACTCCTATAGACAGCTATGTCTGTCCCTGTGTCTGTCTGTCTGATTTGTTGACCACCAAGTGTCACTGTTGCGCGCACACACGCACGCACACACACACACACACACACACACACACACACACACACACACACACACACACACACACACACACACACACACACACACACACACACACACACACACACAGGCCAGATAAATATTGTTATATCAATATTGTTATATATTTTTTAATCTCACCTCATAACCCTTTTCAATAGTTGCTTTCTTCTAACAGATTTGTAGAATTTTGAATGCAGTTACTGAACTCCCGATTTGTGGACAGTGAACACAATCTTGAGTCTTAATTTAACTGTGAAAGTCTTCTTTAGGAACCATGAAAGTGGTTCTGGAGAGCCCTGGAGAGGCTTTGACATGCTTCAAGGGAACTGTTTGTGTTTCTGAAGGTCTTCCAATGTCTGCACTGTTAATTATCAAAAGGTTAGCACAGCTACTATTTCCTTTCTAGACATCTTCTGCTGCACCGTCACAGCTACTCACAGTATGCTTGTCACTAGTTTGATAGAGGTTGTTTTTTTGAGTGGTGTAAACCACTCCTACAACTGGCTTTTGTGTGCAGAAAAAATGACCATGGTTGCTATGTTCAAAATAATTTCTGACGTAATTAAATCACACCCGGGTGAACAGGGTGAACATAGCAACCGTGGTCATTTTCTCTGCACACATTACGTCAGACATGATTTCATTACCTTACACCACTCAGTTCACACGGGTGTGATTTTTTATTTTGCACAAGGCCACAAGCTAATTGCAATGTGTATTTACCTATTTCTGTCTCTGTTAATCACTTTTTTGTGATTGACATTTGACAGTAGGAGTATCAGACACTGCTCCTTCTAAGCCGTAGATGTTCACTCCACACTAAACAGAGTGGATTAGGGTCCGGAATCACATTGGACTGAGGCTGATTCTAAAAATGCCTTCTAAATCCTGACCTAAGTTTTCTGAAGAACTTAAAGGTATATTCAGTGATTTTACTTAATTCAAATATCACTTATTTTTTCTTTTTCCTCCCTACTATAGAGTGTGCTGACCATATAAGGAGTTCCTCCCTGTCCCCAGTGAGCCCCTGGTTTCAGTTTTGGTGGCGGGTGGCAAAGCCTTCATCCAATCAGGATGAGAGGGGCCTTCCTCCAATCACGATCGACTGGGGGCGGCCCTTGGTGCATATGGTGTTGGCCTGTTGCACTTCCCCCCACTGTAGAGCGTGCATGTGCACATTTTGTTACCGAGGCGGACTGGGTGGTTTTCCAAATCACCCAAATCACTGAATGCTCCTTTAAATCAGAGAGCTTGAGACAGTCTCCTTAAACCACTCCCCAACAGCTAGGTTTTGTGTGTGTGTGTGTGTGTGTGTGTGTGTGTGTGTGTGTGTGTGTGTGTGTGTGTGTGTGTGTGTGTGTGTGTGTGTGTGTGTGTGTGTGTGTGTGTGTGTGTGTGTGTGTGTGTGTGTGTGTGTGTGTGTGTGTGTGTGTGTGTGTGTGTGTGTGTGTGTGTGTGTGTGTGTGTGTGTGTGTGTGAGAAAGAGAACACGGGTATATAATCTGTCTGTATATGTACCTAATTTCCAAGTTTCTGTAAAGGTGAATCACAATGCAAATACATACAGTATATGTACACTGCCTCGCATCAGCATGACACAATATGTATTGTATTTTGCATATCATATATACAGTAGTCTGCAGCTTCTTTATGGTTATCTATTATATTTTGGAGAAAATGTCCAAATTCCTAGTGAGTAAACATACCCGGCAATGACAGTAATTCAGATTCTGAAACTGTAAAATTGGACAGGGAAAACTCACTGTGATTGCTTTCCATCTATGAAATCTCATTACTGGACTGGAGTGCAATGCCATCCAGAAGTGAAGCACGTTATCTCACACTGTGCAGCTTGAGTATTCTCATCGACAGTCCAGTGAGTCAGTCAGTCCACCCGCTGGCCAATTTCTGCAAAATTACATTTGTTTTATTTTGCTCCTATAGATTTTGTCCAAACATCATGCAGATCGGTACAAATTATCTCTATGCTCATGTGATCAAAACAGATCCGTTTGAGTTTTCATATTCCGCTGGCCCACAATAACCTACCTGACCTGGTGGAGAGTCTGGAGACCTGTGTGTGCACTGAGGAGCACTTTTTCTAGTTTCTTTTCGTTTTTATGCTTTATTTCAGACAGGACCGTATAAAGTAATTATAGAACTAGAATAAAGTAATTTAACTAATTGATTTTAACAACAAATTTAAAAAACAATTATGAGGGTGGCTCAATGTATCTGTGAGCTGATCAGGAGGTTTAGGTTTTCAGCTATGAACCCCTCACACTACAGAATCATCTGGACAGTTAATCTCGAACACGCCATCGATTGTCGGGAGGGCGTTTCCAACAGAAGATCTCTATCTTGTAGTGTGAGCCCAGTTTATGGTGACACTGACTACTACTAAGTGTAATTTTGCTGTGTGTGTGTGTGTGTGTGTGTGTGTGTGTGTGTGTGTGTGTGTGTGTGTGTGTGTGTGTGTGTGTGTGTGTGTGTGTGTGTGTGTGTGTGTGTGTGTGTGTGTGTGTGTGTGTGTGTGTGTGTGTGTGTGTGTGTGTGTGTGTGTGTGTGTGTGTGTGTGTGTGTGCGCGCGCGCGCGCCTTTTGCTGTGGAGAACAGACAGCAAAAGCTCTTTGCTTCTGTCAGCTATGGTTGTGGCGTGCTTGGAAACCTTTCCCTGTTAATAAACTCGCCCTTTCCATGGTCTGTCTCTGTCCGTCTATTGTTTACACGGGCCCTTTGTGATCCCGTAACCTTTCATTAGAGAAAGACATGCTCTCTCTACTCCTCCTCGCTACTCCATCCATCATTCCATCTCATGACCATGCTTCCTCCCCTCTCTCCTTGGCTGTTTAGTTTGTCCCAGCTTTTATTGTTTAATGCTGCTTGGCATTGGAGTTTGGAAATTCTATCAAGTATGGCTGTGTGGTGGTATAATTTGTGTGCTGAATTTGATGTCCCTGAATTGTTAGGTCTATTGAAGGATTGATAGCTTTATGAACGCAAGGTGTGACAGTGACAAATGGTTGATTGCAACAAAGCCCCTGTCCCCAGAAACTGGGCTCAGCTCCATGGACTTCATTGTATGGTGAAACCTGAATGCTGACATTTCACTGTATTGCATGCACAGCATGTGTGGGTTCCGGTTGAATCCCAAACAAATTATGACATTTAATGGCCCAAAGAGGATTTGTAAAGCAATGGACTGTTAATGAGAGACTTGGACCATACAGTACATCAGTACTACAATGTTTATAATCCCTTTTCTGAGAATAAAGGATGCATACGAGTGCATACATAACGAGTGCTTTCCTTTAGCACAATATTCATGTTGAGTGCTTCCCTTTAGCACAATATTCATGGTGAGTGCTTCCCTTTTAGCACAATATTCATGGTGAGTGCTTCCCTTTAGCACAATACGTACGTACTACGTAGTCGTGGTGGATGTCTCGGACAGACCTACAACACTGCTGCCTTCATGAGCGCCAGTGAAATGACACACAGGCTGGTGTTGTGGTTGCCGTTCAAATGGAAAAAAACACACCATTTAATAATATTTAAGAAACTGGTGTTCAACATAACTGGAGTGGGGGGGGGTGGGGTGGGGGGTGGGCAGAGGAGTGAAAACTAAACACGTGCGGACGTCTCCGAGGCTACAGGAGTAGTCTACAGACAGTGGTAATGACTGAAACCCATTTCAAACAGCGTATCTTACAGCCAAAGCCAAACTTTTCAGTAGCGTAGCCTACTGAAAAGTGTTGATTCAAAACGGCTGTAACCAATTAAAGCCAAGTGCGCATCGCAAAGCCAGCGGTAAAAGTTAACCTTTCTCATAGCTCCGTTGCGCATATTTCTACTTCTCACTAGCAATAAGCTAGCTCTGTGTGTGTGTGTTGTGTGAGGACTGTGAGGACTAAGAGTTAAAATGCCGGTTTTTGTTTGTTTGCTGACACAACTGGAATAATAGCTATATTATTCTTAGATTTTTATATATTAATTAGAATTAATTTGCCTCCTGTGTGAATGGAATAGGTTAGGTGTACGCTACTGTACCCGGAGAGCCAAATATTTTCTGAGGTGGTACTTGGTGAAAAAGGTTGAGAACCACTGCGCTATAAGACCCCATGGATTTCAAGTACCGGTAATCGTCTATATTCAATGGATTTATGGTATTTTTGTGGCGATCAAATGGATTCCACATTTGTGTTGTGTCATGGAGAGAGACAGGTGAATACAGGGTGACTTCACTGACTTTAATGGGGCTGTAGAAGACAAGAGGTGTAATAACACAATTGAGCTGATCGTTTTAGGTCATATTTCCTACAGCCCTTCAGTCAGACAGATAATCCAGCAGTAATGTAGTGGCAGAGGGGGAAATTGCCCTAAAATATCACTCTTGGCTGTCAGTGAAACACACTGAGCTAATGGCAGAAACTGTGTATAGGTCTGCTTTCTAGGATGTATTAAATAACATGTTGCTGTCACTCACAGCATAATTGTCTAACCTTCTATCTGTTCTCTACTTCTACCTGTCTCCCTGGCTGTCTCTACTCTCCAGTGGCTTTGCAGCTTCCGGAGGGCCTGCAGATGTTTGCCTGTGTCATTGCTGACATCATTGAGAGGTAAGTGTAGCACTGTTCCTCAGCAGTCAAGATAAGGAAATGGAGAAATATGTTTCAGTCTGTTTGTTTAAAGTTTGCTGGAGTTTGTAAGTGAGTAGCTTGCTGAACTCGAGTCGGCACCATGTGAACTTGAACTGGCATGGCCACCCCCTGTACCGATTAGAAGAGCCAGAGTGTTATCATAATTCCCTGCTCTCAGCCCTATCAGGGACTGCACAGAATATTAGACATGATTGCACTGCAAGAAGACCGACCAGATATCACTGCTTCACTTACTCACAGTTGGAGGAGGGCAGAGACATTCTTCTTCTTAATTACATTTTGTTTCAGTCTGCATACTGTAGAAGCTAGTGCACTAAAACACTTCAACACGCACGCACGCACGCACTTGCTGTCTAATCATTTGTCTTGTGTTCAGTTTCTGTCTATACTGCGGATACCAGATTTGTGCATCAGGGATCGATCAGTAGAATGATGCATTGAACCACAAAAGGTATTCTTGTGTGTTGGTCTCTTGACGACCAAGAAAAATATTTGCCCTCTGTTTCCATTTTTCTTCTCTGTTGTTGGTTTCCATCGTCTCATTTCAACCTTCAGTTGGCTCCTCTCTCCTGGGAACAGTGTGTGCTACTGCTAAGTGTTTTCTCAAAGAAAATGGCCATATCATTCAACATCCAGTCCAGAGTGGATTCCTTTCATAGGTGTCTGGTCAATGCTAACGTGATTACCAGATGGACAGAGTGATGGAGTAGTGATTGGTGGAGGTTGCCATAAGATAGTTTTGGTCAAGTCGGATATTTGATTATTTACAGGAAACTTGGATCACGTTGGTTTGTCCATGCTATTCCTGTTCTCCCCATGCTAGGCTAGGGTGTCTATATGAAGACATGAGCGCTTGAAATAAACTCACTAATGAATCGGCTGCATCAAGTCTGGTTTACCTCTGCATGCATTTGCTCTGAAACGCTCTACATATCATTGACTGAGGCACAGTTCCAAAGTCAGAGTCTTTTACATTCAGAAGGCGTATAAGCTACTTGGTGCATTCTGGTATTTTAAACACGTCGTTTAGTAATTTATTTGCACTGACAGAGTTGGTCTGGCGGAGTCCCTGATATAACGGTTGGACCGATTTATCGGTCGGGGTCTACTTGTGACCTGCAGTGAATTATAAACCTGTGGTTTTCACACAGAGCATTAACGTCTGTGTGAAAGGGGTATTTGTCATACTCACACAACCCACAGCAAGCATTTAAATGTGTGAAGGGGATGTGGGAATGAGACAAATGCCTGTTGATAGGGCCCAGTCTTATCAGTAACACCACTATCTGTCTGAGGGCTGCCACTTGCTACCATGGCTTTGACCTCCCCCCATCGACATGAAGCAGTGTGGTTCAGAGACCATTGGTCCTGGAGTTAGCTAAATCCGCCCAATCTCTTTTAATGAGAGCAATTACTGGAAGCTAATTGCTTTTCTCACTGTCTTCACACCTCTTCATTCTGTCTCTTCTCTCACTATTACCCTCTTCACACCAATATGAGCATGTATCGGGGTTGTTTAAGCGTCGCAGTCGCAGTCCCCCTTTCAGTCCCCCTTCCATGACGACGCCAGGCCCAGGAAATGATTCCCAATGCATTTTTCCCATAGACATTTCAAAAAGTATTTATTTAAAGACGGTTACGCCGCAGACAAAGCCAACTCGAGTCGTGACAAATCATGACAATAAACATAATATTTTGGACCAAACAAATAATCACAAAAAGTGTTGTAACCTGCCATTTTCTTCTTTCTAATTATTTGTTTTGCAACTCGAGTTGGCTTTGTACGAGGCTTAAAAGGTCTTTAAATAAATACTTTTTGAAATATCGATGAGGAAAATGAACGGGGAATTTGCTGGGCCCTGGTAGGGGGCGGGACTGCGACGCTCTATTTCAAAGCAGTTTATTATTGTTGAAAGACCTAAAGCAGCTGTTGAATGAATACAAAATATGGCGTTGGCCATGTTCAGATATGGATTCCGTCATTCCGTTACATTTTCAGGAAACTAATTAACATAAGTTGCCGGCATAGGCAGTAAGAGAGGAGTTCTCACATGTATTATTTTCCTGTACAGTTTGCGGTATGTACCATTCTCATTCTAATGTATTCTGGTCGAGTACAGTACTTTCTATTCACGTGAGATATGACAGTAAGCACGCATTTTGGTGATGAGAATGATCAATGCAGCATCCATGTCCATCCATCTGCAAGCTGGCAGATGGCTGTAATTTACTTAATCCATTGAAATAAAAAGTTGGTGAGTTTAAGTGTAATGCTTAATTGGGTCGTCCACTCACAGTTAACAGTCTTTTGTATTGAGTTTGTGCTTGAAATGTACTGTAATTCTGCAAACTGTTAATAAATATTTCAATCAATCAATCAAAAAAGTTGGACTAGTTGTGGCATGCAGGGACCGGTGCATTGTAAAAGTAATGAGACATTTTAACTACTAATAGCGGAGTCTAGTTGAAAATTGTGATGATGCCAGGTCTGGTCAGGGTCTTTAGGGCTGCATGCAGATGACCTTATGCTACCCTGCTTAAATCCAGAATGACCGGAGGGTCTCCGGGGTTGTGGGCCTGTGCCAGTCACTACCACTCCCACAACCAATTATCACTCAGGAGACAGGACTTGGATCCATATCAAAATGCGGATCAAAGGGCTAAGCTGTCCACTGAGTAAGTAGCTTTGGTGGGATGGAATACTAAGTCCTAACGATGGCAGGCTTCTTTGCATCATAGCCCTGCTGCTTGCAGTTTATACATGCATGGCCAAAATATATGCCTGACAGGCACGCACGCACGCACGCACGCACGCACGCACGCACGCACGCACGCACGCACGCACGCACGCACGCACGCACGCACGCACGCACACGCACACGCACACGCACAGTTTTGGACATAAAGTGGCAGTTGGCACATTGTACAAACACTCTTTATTCTCTCTCTCTCCCCTCGCTCTGTCAATATTTATCTATTCTAAATCCATCTCTCTCCCTCTCTCTGTCTCACTCCCATCATCAAACCCCTCTCTCTCATCATCAAACCTCTCCCTCTCTCTCACACACACACACACACACACGCACACGCACACATGCACACACACACACAATAAATATATAACATATACTCAACTATTGTGAAGCACGGCCAGGAATGGTATCCACATTTTTTGGAACTTAGCTTGTGTATTCTGTCCGTTGATTTGTTCCAGCGATAGAGGTAATTCTTCAATTATTTTTAGTAAGGCATACATGGTAAAACATAAAATAAGGTTCAGTTTGTGTGTATCTTATATTTATTTGTTTGCTTGTTCATTGTAGTTAAAAGTTATTTTCATATATTGAAGTTATACAGACTACTTTTCTTCTATCTATGCATGTGTTTAATTCAAAACAAAATCGGATCAGCATCAGACCTAAAACTTGCATTGGTCGTGGGCCATGGGCCTTATTCACTCCTGTTCCTCCATTTCAACTAGGTTGTACATACAGCAGTTTCCAAGTTCGGTGTTGGGCAGTAACGATGTACATGTAAAAGTAACGTGTTACTGTAATTACTGTATTACCTTTCCCAGTAGAGAGTAATATGACAAATTACTATAATAATTTGAGTAATTGGAAATATGTGCTCCTCAGAGCACAGGTCTCCACCCAGGCTCTAGTTACTTAGGACAAATCAAGAATGGTTCTTTTTTCACTGTAGGAATGTTTTGAATCATACCATCACACAACTTGAATAGATAGTGTTTTGTTTGAAGGCCATGCACAGTTGTACACAGACCCCTCCACTTCTCCATTTCATCCATCCATCCGTCAAAATAGGCTCAATCAATTCCAAGCAGGTTTAATCATTTCTGTAATGGTGGCAGCAGCAGCGGCAGCCTTTGGCTCACGGCCTCCCAGGGTAAATGTCAGTGCTACAATTATGATGGAGTCTGGCAGAAGCCTGTAGCACCTCCTTGCCCTCGCCTCACCACTCTTTCTCTTCACACCCACAGCACAGCTGAGCTGTAGGTAACGGAAGCTGTGTGTGTCTGTGTGCATAATGCCGCCGCCGTCTGTCTCGGGCTCCTTTTGATAAGGACCTCACACTGAGCTTGGATAGAACCGGGCCCACGGCTCCATGTTCTGACTAATGAGCTTTCCTTCCAGCCATACCCCATGTTGAACTCATAAGAGCCTCTCATCAATGGTCACCCACCCACAGCCTCTTAAGAAACATGTCACTATAGTACCAGCCAGACCTCCCATTGTTCAATATCACTGCCTCGCTCACAACCCACAGCTTTCATATGAAGTATACTTCATAGTCACAATGTACAGGGGAGGTGCTCAGGAATGAAGTTTCAGGCTTTTACTATGACTACTGCAGCTAGCATAGGGAGGGACTGCTCCTTGTCTCTGTGGTGGTTTGAGCAGTGTTAACCGCTCCATGGTGTGGCTTTGTGTGTATGTCTTGTCTATTTATTCCCCCATTCAAGACAGAGTCCAGTTGTATGTCTATTTATCTCCCCCTGTGACATCATCATTAGACATCCACACCATGACAAAAAATAATCTAACGAGTGTGATTTCTTTCCTGATGTAGAGGCAGTGGTGTTGAAGAGTGTAATGTGAATCAGCCACACGTGTGTCCCTGGAGGATTACCAAGATACCGACATTGCTAAATCTATATCAAATGTCTCCACCTGGACAGAGTCAGACTGTAAAAAGTAATAGGTGGTTATACTTTGTGTAGTATATTGGGTTGTCGGGTAACACCTTGGAAATTGCCCAAGCTGTCGTGTAAATGCAATTCAGGCTCTTCTGAGATATAAGAAAAATGGGTTATATTCTCCTCTCCTCGACCTCTTCATATCTCGGACAAGAGTGAATGAATCAGTCAGACGGTCTGATCTGGTTTAGGAGTCCAAAGGTCTACCCTTTAACACCCCAAATAAAATCGGACTAGTTGGTGAAGAAACCACAGCGGGGAACTGACTAGTCTGTAATTCATTCTACTTTACTCCAAGTGGGCTGCCCAGCGAAAAGGCCACCAGGCCAGTGTAATGTATTCCCCTTATTCTTGGGTATGTATGCTACAGAAAGAAACCATTGCTGCACATGTACTGTGCTCAAGGTTACCACTTCTTTCTAACCATTCTCTCTTTCTACCCAACACTACTCTACCCAATACCACTCAGACCAGCCATAATCATGCTCGTTTTGGATGGCACATTCCCGGTCACATACCCACATAATTGTACTCATAGAGACATGCATAATATTATGCACGCCGAGGGAAAGATGTGGGAGGAATATGGACATACGTTCATGTACATGGAAATGAGCTCATGGCTTTTAAAATGTCCTCCCAGTAATTGCACTGACATTGATATTCCTCTGGAAGTGAAGAGAACGAGTCGGACTAACTGCAAATTGTGAATAATAGAAAAGTACTGAGTGTGAAAACATTTATTGCAATCCTGTTTTACATAAACATTGGCATATATTGGTGCAGTGTTTCGATGCTCTCCTTCTGAAGCAACAGCAAGGATTTACAACTAGAACACAGTACATACTGTATACCTCGAGAAAGTGTCATTGTAGCTGGGCTTCTCAATGGAAAAAGGTCAACGCATCTTACTTGTACTCCCGAAATGGAGCAAGTAAAGAGTTGCCATGAGGGGATAATATCATGTTTATGAGGTGTGCAGAAGAATGGCTCAAATCTCTTGAGAGCCGTCTTGAGATGAGGGAAATATTAGACTAGAGGAGCTGAGACTGGTTGTGAAAATGAAGAGAGGGGGAGAGGGACCATCAAATGACTTGAGGGACTAAAGTGACAGATGATGTAGGACACTTTAGTGGCGAGGGGGGCATTTGCCAGACCTAACAGTAAAAGCTCTTTGTAATATTTTTTGTCTCAAAATTGTGACTACCTACTTCTAACTGGAATTATATGCTAGGGAAGGCATTGATGTTATTTTGTAAATACTCCCCCAATTTGAGCGTTTGAATGCACGTTAGATTGTGGCCAAATGGTCCCTCTGTTCTTATTTTACATTTACCTTTCGGGCTCATTTGTGACTGTTAACTGATGGATTTTAAAGTGCCCTATGAAAATGGTATTCATAAATGGGCATTTGATATGCCCTGTTGGAGTAATTCATTTCCACAAGACTAAGCGGAAATTGAATGTTTTCAATTAGCGTTTTTAGCCAGAGGCTCCAGCTTCACCTGTTCTATGAAAGCTTTGGTTTTTCGCTCTGTTCCTGAGTTAACGGCACAATAGCTTTTAATACCTCCCATTATCATTCCTTCATCTCTTTATGCTCTTACAGATCTGCCACAGTTTCAGACGGGACATTCTGGTCTTTATAGGAACAGCTTTTAGTTTCTACCCTCTGGAGGGTATAAACAAAAATGTGAGATACTTGTAATAACTATTACTGTATAATCTTATTTATTTTTACTTACACATTCAAATCCTCTGTGATAATGTATCAATTTGTAACTCCGAGAGTGTACAAATGTAACCCAAATGGACCCGTAAAGGTCCATTGTGGTTACATTTGTACACTCGCAATATACTACAGTGTACTGTAGTATATTGGATTGTGGCACTTTTATGGGTCCCTACTCCGTGCAATTCTTGATGTCGGTCCTCTTCATAGTGACTCTGTGTGCCGTAATGATCTTCTTTTGCAGGGCATCTCAAGGACCTTACCTACCTTACCTATCGTAAATATCTGTACGAGCATCGTACGTACGGAATCGGTTCCATTACATTTGGAACCGTTTCTCTTTTCTTTTTTTTTATCACACTACAATTACAATGGTTCTCTTTTTTTTAAATTCATGTACCACCATAACTCTGAGTGTACAAAGGTCCATTTGGAACCCTGTATAGCAGCGGTTCCCAAACCTTTTTGGCCATGCACCCCCTGTTACCTCCCGACCTAGCCGACGCACCCCCCACATGGAAATATAAATTCCATAAGCTATATAGAGACACATTTCCTATTTATCCACAAATATGCACATATATGAACCTGAATATGGCATATATATGCAGGATAGGCTATATTCTGCATATACTTGCCATTTATTGACATAATGTTAATATATTTAAAATAAAAACATAGCACCACCATTAGCCTTTTCATGTTGCGCACCCCCTAGAAGGCGCCCGCGCACCACAAGGGGTGAACGCACCACAGTTTGGGAACCACTGCTGTATAGGACTTGTTCAAGGGAATCATAGTGTTAAGAGTGAATCGTTGAGGAACCGGAATCGTTAGAATTCTAAAGCATCCCCTACACTACTTAGACTCTGCAATACTCACTCTCTCTGTGGGGGGAGATCCGATATAAACTAAATGGGAGAACTCCATGGGAAGAGAGAGAGGGGGGGGGGGCATGTTATGGACAGAAAGAAAGAAGTACTGTTACTATAAAGGGCCTCCTGTGCAGTAGCCTCGGCCCAGACGTTTTTATTTCCAGGGAGAAAAAAAAGTCTGGGACCAAGTCCACTTCAATTCGGCCTAGAGTAGCGCGAACGTCGATCACTCTCTGCTGATTTCTGATCGTCTTTAACCTTTGACGCACACACGTACACACACACTCCTCTCTCTCTCTGTCGCTTTAATTAATTAGTCTCATGTCGCGCAGCTGCGTCTAGATTCTCCCGGTGGATCCTGCCGGGAGCTGCCTATGCCATAGAAAGCAAGGTGGACCCCAGGCTACCTGTGCAGTGACATTTGACAAATTACTTTTTGGAAGTTTGTAATTTGTCAGGGTGCTTTTCATGTTTTGTGTGATGCAAAGCAGATATACCTGATATGTATTAGATTTGATACATACTTAACCCCCATCCTCACATCTCTTTCTCTCTCTCTCTCTCTCCAACCTCCGACATCCTCCTCATCTTTTTGTCTCACTTTGGTTTGCACTTGTCTCTGTCACTGCTTTTTCCCCTTCAGACCCAGTCTTCTCAGAGTCTTTTATTTTACACAATTACTTTCACTAGCTTCCACTAACTTCATTCTTTAAAAAAAAGAAAATAATGAGGTTTCCTCTGCTGAATTACACTCCTACCTAGGGAGAGGAGTCTTTCCCTATGGCAAATATGCCAATACGCTCTCTGTCTGTCTGTCTGTCTGTCTGTCTGTCTGTCTCTCTCTCTCTTTCTCACAAGCCAAATTCCAATACCCAAAATATCGGTCACTCTCACTCGCTCACTCCAGCATGGGGATGTTACAGTGGAATTGGTGACCTGCTGAAATATGTGACAATTGTGTAGACAATCACATAATGTCAGTGTCTGAATGTTAATCGTTGCAGTTTGTTCATTAGCAGAGTTCAATCTAGCTGTATTCAGGCCACATATTTAAAGACCTCCATGTAAGTGTGAGCGAGTGGCCGGGATTTTGGGTATTGGAATTTGGCTTCTCTCTCCCTCCCTCCCTCTCTCTCTCTCTCTCTCTCTCTCTCTCTCTCTCTCTCTCTCTCTCTCTCACACAGACCTTTATTTTATTTTATTTTATTTTATTTTTTTACCTGTATTTAACCAGTAAAAAACACATTGTGCCGCCCTGCATCGACATATCTGCTTTGGTTACCGTGGCATAAACGGCCTTATACAGACAGACATACAATGCTCATAATTACAGTACCCACAAGTAAGACGCGGGAAGCGAACACAGCTCGTAAATTGCAACAATTAGAATAAATTACGTACTATTTTTTTTCTTAAGTTTTCTTTTTTTTATTTTCTTTTACGTTTTTTTATTTTTATTTTTTGTGTGTGTGTGTGTGCGTGTGCATGTGATACAGCTGTGCCCTCTGGTGGCGGGCGGGTGGTGTCACAGCGTGACACACAGACAGACAGACATACTGTACATAGTAATCGCTCACTGCATTCACAACTACCGAAGAAGCTCAAAGGGAGAACAGGAACGTCTAGTAACGCAACCAATAAAGACTAATAAATAAAAACTAAGCAACGGAATTTGCTAGTAAACTAAAAAGCAAGAGCAAGACCTGTTCTAAATTCCAATTCCTGTTCCAATGCTCACTTTTGCTCGTGTCTGAGATGTAATGAAATGAAAGATGAGCCATCATCAGGTACAGGAAATATTTTACCCACATTGCTCACATCTTTTTACGTACAAGGTGTGTGTGTGTGTGTGTGTGTGTGTGTGTGTGTGTGTGTGTTGTGTGTGTGTGTGTGTGTGTGTGTGTGTGTGTGTGTGTGTGTGTGTGTGTGTGTGTGTGTGTGTGTGTGTGTGTGTGTGTGTGTGTGTGTGTGTGTGTGTGTGTGTGTGTGTGTGTGTGTGTGTGTGTGTGAAAAACTAATAGAATACGCACATCACTTAGTAAATAGGTAAACATGTCTGTCTGCAGTGTCACACATGGAAGTGTAGCATTGCTTGTCTATACTAGTCTATACCCTCGCTGACCTGCCTGTCACCCTCCCTCTCCTGTGAGACCACTCTGCTACCCCTGCTATTTTTAGTGCTGACCGCTGGTGGTGACAGTGGAATGGCCCGATATAACCTGCTGTACAATAACATAGAGTGGGCAGGCTAGGTATGAGAAAGAACTACGTACTCCGGTCAACATTGAACTCCGTTCATACAGTATTTATCTCCGCCTTGCAGGCCAAGGACCCCCTGGGTGCTATCTGTCTGTCCGCAACTAACACCAAAGAACTCCATTCCAGAATATTTTGCACTTTGGTCAAAGACGACTATGTTATTTCTGTCCTCAGACCCACTGTTTTTATGGAATGGGACTAGCCAATCAGGAAATGTTTTTATACCTAGCTCGAAATAGTCAAGGACTGTTATTATCCATCCAGTCAATTGCCCTGTTTTGCATACACTATATATACTCAAAATAAAAGCACAAAAGGTCAGGTTACTTATTTCAAAACCTTCTTTCAGCTTAGACTGACGGTTATAATCCTCCTTTTACCATAAAACAAACCAAGGGAAGAAAAAAAAAGCCCTACGATGAATGAGTGATCAGAGAAAAATAAATCAATCATTGAATATATTATAGTAGGGAATGTGAACACATTAATTCAATCTTGAAGGCTACATTAATCCATGTATTGATCAAATTATGCGCAGTACTGAAATATTGTAGAGTAGTGATGTGCTGTGTATCGTTTTTAATGAGTTTCGTTGTGCTCAACGTGTGCTCATCTCTAGTCATGGTCTGTGAGGACGATTTTTACACAAACTCCAACTCGTTTCAATATTTTACTGAGTTTTCTTGCAGGGTGTACTGTCTGGAAGAGTTACCTACATTACTACAATATTAAAGAATAACACCACTCACAGAACAGTCCTTAAAGACCTAGTGAAATAAAAAATACTGGCATTTTAATTTGAAGTTTCACTCTGAAACGGAAAGCTGTTTGTTGTCTCCACCAGGCCGAAGGCATGGGGAGAGAGTATGTTTTGCACTCCGTCCGTCCGTCCGTCCGTCCGTCCGTCCTTCCTTCCGTCCGTCCGTTACCAGCTAATCTCCGCCACCGTTGGCCCGATCCATGCCAAACTTTGCACACACACTCCCTGGATGCCAACGACGAACCTCTGCCCCAAATATTCTTCAGCGGCCTGTTATAGCGCCACCATGAGGCCGATTTAGGCAAAACACATTTCTGTAGATTACTCGTACACATTTTATCCATACATCACACAATTCGTTATACACTATCTCCATAGTCATGTGATCAACACGGATCTGCACCATTTCCCATCTTCCATCCTGATTGGCTAATATTGGCTTCCAAAGCTCACATGATTGGTCCATTTCGAACAAAATGCCACAACTCACAAACACAGTGTGCAATTTCCGTGAAATTTTACACGCACATTTCCACTAGGCCGAGGACGACATGCCACTAATTTTTCTCCAAATCAGCCTCATGGTGGCGCCAATTCCTGTTTTTAGCTATAACTGCATCAATCTGTATACAACTTATGTATGCGCACTCCCTAGAGGCCATGGAAAAACTTTGTCTCTGCATCCCTCCATATCTGACGGTTATAGCGCCACCATGAGGCCGATTTCTGCTAAACACATTGCTTATGTTAGTTGCACAGATTTCATCCAAATCTCACGCAAATCGGTACACATGATCTCTGTAGTCAGTCATGTGATCAAGACGAGTCTGTTGGATTTCTCAGATGCCTTCCAAAGTTTTCAGGAGTTGCCCGTTTCATTCAAAATGCTGCACATGTCCTGCTCATCCAGAATTCTATCCTCAGAGATGCTATGAGTGATCTGGCTCTGCATTTCCTCAACAAAATGAAGAAAATTGTTGCAAAAAACAAACAAACAAAAACACATGTTTATATTACTCCTAAACATTTTGCCAAACATCTCACACAGTCCTATCCTCCTGGTGGAGACCTGTACCCAGAAGGGCACTTTTTCTAGTTTTTCCTATTTTTATGTCATCCATTGTTAGGTATGCCCGGTATACCCATATGATGACCACAGATATGGTCTAAAAGTATTTCACTAGGTCGTTAAAGGGCCATTTCACCGCTGGAAGAAACTGCAGTCACTCAATGTTAATAGTATTTGCAGTAGATAACTATAGCACAATTTGCACACGCATACATTTAATGTCTGTGTGTTTGACTAGGGTTTGACTGGATTGCTGAAGTCCTACGATGACCATAATTCTTTGACGCACTTCCCCTCCTTGTGGAGAGCTGCGTGGAGGTGTGACTTGTAGTCCAGGAAGGAAATGAGACCACATTTTGGTCATGAACATGACTAAAATATCTATTGCACACATATGTCCTCAACATCATTAAAATAAGTTCCAAAAGGGGTGAAGTGGCCCTTTAAGGTACTTTTATTTATAAGTTGGCACGGTACACTGTAGACCAAACAAATGTATGTGTTTGGGTGTCAAGCCGTCATCAGTGTTGTCAAGTGAGGAAGATCCATAGGAGGATGCACGAGATAAGTCTCCATACTTTAATCTGTGTACTGGATTTCTCTGTGTAGTCCCAAGGGAATAGATCCTTGTGATAGCGTTGGAACATGTGTATGTGCATCATAACAGTTATAAACAATGATCAACTAGGGACAATCACATATTAAAAATACTCCAAAACATGTAGAAACCGGTTTCCACTTTGAGTGCCCACTTTTTATGCCCTTGTGGCATTGTTTCCCTCTTTCTCTGAATAGGCCTATTGTTGCCTTTCATGAGCACCGGTGGTTTGAAGGATACTTAGAATATCCCGAATACATGATTGCAGTATAAAAAACAAGAAAAAAATCACACCTGTGTGAAGTAAGTGGTGCAACTCTGTGTGGGGGTCCCACACATATTAACATACAGTTAATATGTGCGTGTGTTTGTGTGTGTGTTAGGTTGCGCACAGGTGGTGAAAAACAACCATGCTGTTTTCGTGCTCATACCCAGGCAGCCACCCAGCCACCCACCCACACACATAGTCACTTAAGGAAGTGGTTGCACCACTTAATTAAAAACAAGCAACAAAACAACAACATGATTAGAATACAAGTTTGGTTATCTACATGATTAGAGAAAAGAAGAGATAATACAAACAAATATAATCAAGTGATCTGTTCAATTAAATGGATCCCTAACTTATGTTTGAAATTATTTAATGAAGTAGAATTAGATGAGATTGCTGTATAGGTGTTCCATAGCTGGGCCCCCCTGTATCTGATGGAGAACTGACACAGACCAGTACGGAACTTTGGGAGATGTAAATGATTTGCCTGTCTCGTATTGAAGTGGTGCACATCACTGTTGAACTGGAAAAAGTATTTACATGGCAAAGGAAATTAAACTCACTGGAACAATACTTTGAAAATAAAGTTGCAGGTTTGGTATGTATTTAAATTAAAGATTGGTAAAATATTGAGTTGTTTGAAAAGAGGGGCAGAATGAGCATGACCCCAAATAATATTGCAATATATAAGATATGGATAAATTAAGCTATAATAAAGAGTTGGAAGACAATGATTAACCAGACTACGGAATTTGCCAATAATGCCAATACATTTAGATTTTCTCTTACAGATTTCCTTTTTCTACCTCTGTCACTTCCTTAACATTTATATATATATTTTTTTAATCATCATTTTGTTTTCTAGACAGACACACACACACACACACACACAAAAACACACACGCACGCGCGCACGCGCGCACGCACACACAAAGAACAAAAATGCTATTGCAATTAAGCACTTACACTCTCTCTCTCTCTTTTTCTCTCTCTCTATCTCTCTCTCTCGGTCCCCCCAGGCTTGTCTAAGGGTGTCTTGTAGCACACAGCAGGGAGATTGTAATATTTTTGTTGTACATAAATCACCATGACAGCAAAGGGGCTGTATGAAAGCATAGCACACATAGATCAAGCAGTGTATACAGTATATGCTTGCTTATTAGGTTTCTTTGAGGGATAATTTGTGGTGAAACGTTTTGTTACAAGCTGCTTTTGTCAAGAAGTTTCCAACCAATAGAGTGGCATAATGTCATAATGACATCTATCTATGAATGCACCAAGTCTCTGTGTGTGTGTCTGTCTGTCTGTGTGTAATCCACGTAACTCGAGAACCGTTCGCCCCCCGACTTCAAATTCGACACGTGTTCCACACCACCACAGGCCCGGTGTCGAGTCGGTCTGACCCACGGTTGTCCAGAACCCCATAAAAGGCCTCTGCCCGGGCTCTGGACAGGGCCCCTACCCAGTGTCCATATATGGAGCTGGCCTGTTCTGACATCATTCTGACGTCTACATAGACTCCATATTTGGGCATGCCTGACAAAGAACTCCATATATGGGCATAAAAGGGACACAGACATAATATCCGACTGGGGCATGCATTTGCAACTTGCATCGTTCCAAGTAGGCCAGTGCCCAACGGGCACCGCTGTAGAGGCCCCACGGGCACCGCTCTAGTCATTTTAATGACGACAGCCAGAAGGTGATGCTTTGCTTCAATTGGGGTGAAACACACATTTCAACAGTTGGACAAAAGATGTTTTAGACGAAGTAGCCAAAACATGTTTTGGTTGTTTTTTTTTTAAAACTGAAGTGACAAAGTTGAGAAAAGTTAAACTTTGATGATAAGCAGTGATCTGAATATTCTTGGATTAGCGCAGAGCCATCGTCACTCCATGCTGTGGGATGCCAGTTTGAGACATCCCACAGCATCTTTGTGATGTGTTGTCTTGCATTATGTTACTGTCATCTACCTGTAGAGATGCCTGTTTCCTGCTGTGTGAACTTTCCTGTGCTTGAATACTGGATTGTTCCTAGGCTGCTCGTAATGCATCCTGGCAATGTTTGCATCGTTTTGCTCATTTATTTATCTGTGCATTTGTGTTAGGTTGCTCTTTTATGGTTGTAAAACCATCAATCTTCCCAGAGACTACAGATGAAAAAGACTTTTCCATGGCCCATCTGAGTTCTCTTGTTCATGCAGTGTCACTTTTTAATACCTTAGAACATAAGCACAGTGTGCCTGTAAATGTACCATCATATTTTCAGTCGAAAGTAAAAGCCATTTGTTTGAAGTAATGCTTGAAGATTTTTGTAATCACAATCCAATATTAAACCTCTGCTCCGCCCCCATAGCACAATGTCTTTTCATAATCACAAGCAATACCAAAACAATTATTATCATTGGTTTTGATAGTAATTGTACATTGCCTCTGGACAGCAGGTGTGTGTGTGTGTGTGTGTGTGTGTGTGTGTGTGTGTGTGTGTGTGTGTGTGTGTGTGTGTGTGTGTGTGTGTGTGTGTGTGTGTGTGTGTGTGTGTGTGTGTGTGTGTGTGTGTGTGTGTGTGTGTGTGTGTGTGTGTGTGTGTGTGTGTGTGTGTGTGTGTGTGTGTGTGTGTGTGTGTGTGTGTGTGTGTGTATAATTACTTTTGTCTGGCAGCCCGAACCGTAGCCTACGTTTTCTAGTATTTATATTCTTTAATCCATGTTTTGATCGGATTGAATCGATAGCTGTCTCCAGTTAGCATCACAGTGTAAGTGGAACAGTGGCTGCGGCCATTTTGAAGATGCGCACGCATCCACTTGCACTGTATGTACTATGTGCTGCTTTCAATGGCCTGTATCTCCAAATCGGCGCAATGAATGTCGTTTCTGGTGAAAACAAGGTTTTTCAACGGCCAACAGCAGGCGCTGTGATACTCGTGGTCTGTTTTTTTCTGCACCAAGCGAGAGAACAGCAATCGGTCAAGACACCACACACAGCATTATGTCATCGTAACACCCAGTTATGGATATTTGGCTCTTCAAAATAAAGGTTGAAAGGGGAAAAACCATGGCAATGCGCGATAAATAGATGAATTAGAATGAATCCTGGCGGATCATTTTGTTAGATGTCTCACATAAATGCATCAAACCCAGATGTAAACCATGACAGGATAAAGCGCGTAAAATGAAACCAAATGGACCCGTTTCATTTCACGCTCTCAAGAGTTAAAAATCTAAAAGGGTTCATTTGGTTACCAGCTCTCCATCATTTAGCTGGGGACCACCTGGAACCCCCTCAAGGACCACTGGTGGTCCTCGGACCACTGGTTGAAAACCACTGAGATAGATCTGCTCTCATGGCTGTTCTGCCATTCTGAGGCAATTCCATGTGGATGGCGCTATGAATCCAGCACATCAATAACATCTTTGCTATTATGCAGTGATGCATTCATTCACTGTTAGGCTGTTCCCTTCGCACCAACTGTTGACTTGCATTTGCACTCAGCAGTGGTTGTTTTGAGTTGACAAGCAGTCGGTGAGCAGTACATCACAGTGATCACACATATTGAGCTATGTGCTTTTGCTAAAGAGGCCCCCTAATTAACAAGGACTGTTATTGAGTTCACAGACTTCTCCAACATCTTAATTACATCTTAATGACATTTCGGTTAAACTGGTTGAGCTCTATAGAGCCTGAGAATGGGGGGTTGTGAGGGGCAAAACCACAGCTGATACCCTGAGGAAAGTGGAAATGGATTGGGGCCTATCAAGGAGGGTAAAGAGAGAATGATAGAGGAAGGGAATGGAAGAATGAGGGAATGCAATGGAAAAGGAAGAGATAGCAAAATGGAGATGTGACTTATTAATTAGAATAAATGGTGAGAGGAGGGGTTAGGGTTGAAAGTGGAAAGAGGTTGCAGGAGAGGGATGGAGGACGTGCTCAACCAGCCCCCCAGGTACTGTTCTTTGACCAGTAATTACCCTGGAAATTGCCTCATTGGGGTGTCTTATTATTGTCTAATTTATTGCCGGTATATTTCGTCAGTATACTCACTCACTGCAATAATGAGTGTGTATTTTCAATGAGTCTGAATGAGAGACAGTCGAATAGATCCAACGTTTTTTGGCTATAATGTAGTTTGCATTGTAGACGATGATGGAGCTGCGTGACATGCTGTGGGTCTCCTCCGTGTTCTGGTTTAACGAGTGGTCATTCCTGACGAAGACCCGGAAGGGTCGAAACGTTGTTACTTCCAATCGAAATAAACGTAGGAGCTCAAGAAACGGTGTGTGGACATCCTACCTTCTTTCTTAATGAGTGGTGTAACCTTTAGCTTTGTGGAGGGAGGCTGTACACATTTATGTGTCTCCAAACAAAAGTCTAGCTGTCAAATTCTAGGACAGAAGTTAAACTGGCAAGCGAGCCAACTGGAGCGCTAAGTTCACAGATCTCTGAACGGAGGGATTACATGATTCTCAGTAACCGATTATCACCGTGCTGCTCTTGATGGCATTTGCATAATGAGCAGCAGGGGCACTGCAACACACGTGGACACACACACACGCACACCCAAACAAAACCAAGACCTTGGCGAGAGAGGAGGATAAGCAAATAAAATCTTCTAAAGCAAATATTTATTTAGGAGATGAGTTGCTCTATCTGCCCGCTATGTTTTCCTGGGCTCAGCTGGCCCAAGCTGTCCTTCACACTGAGAGCAGCCATTGGAAGAAAACCGCCAAAGAGAAAGACAACGAGAAAACCACAGGATGCAGGTGGATGAGCTTAAAAACATTCACACATGACAATACCAGTGCACTGAGTTGCTGGCCAGATGGTGCATCGACTATAATCGCAAAATTGACCAAATTTTGCCTGAGCACTTTATAATTATATAGACCAGGTTCTATATAGTTTTAGTCATCCTCTGCAATACCTCTCAATACTTAAAGAAGAAGAAGAGTGGGAGGGGGGGGGGGGGGGGGGGGGGGGAGAGTGTGTGTGTGTGGGGGTCTGCAGGCTCCCAAACAGTGCTGATAAGAAATGGACAGACACACTGTGCAAGTGGTGGATTTGAGTTCAGAGACACAACACAAGAGATAATAATGAGTCTTTTTTGGTTTATATAGCCACAAGAAGCCTCTGTACTGCTTCTTGTGTTACCCCAAGTCCACCTCGCACTCTCCTAGCAACACTACCTATTCCATCTAGCCTAAATCTGTCAACACAGAGCCACAAACACCAGGCAAAAAACACCATTTAGTGTACACCCGACTAACTTGTCTCCCCCAGCTTCCCTGTCTCTGTGCCCACCCCAGTTGCCTTTTTCCCTAATATTTAACATAGCCTTTGTGGATTTCACCTGGAATCATTGTTCTTAAAACGATACAAGACATATCTCAATTTTTTTCTTTCTCCTCCATTTTTGACAGCTAGATTGACTGTTCTGTCCAGCAGATCTAAATCCATAGATGCTTTTTTTTTTTTTTGCTGTTCAACTTGTTTGTTGTTTGCTTTGTTTGGTATTATTATTCTCTTGAAAGTGGAGAGCACTCCCCCACAGTCTGTTCAATCCGTTCTCATCATCTGTTGCTGAGACCAGTCATCCTCTTCACAGCCAGATGTGCTTTCAAATCCAAACTAGGGATTGGCTGACACAGACCCCTATCATCAAATCTGCTTATATATCTACTGTACCAGCCCTGGCTCTTCTCCCACTCGTCTAGTCTACCTCTCCTGCTATTGATTTCAGACCAATTGACTCCCGTCAGGGTGTACTTGAACTCACAGTCAGCTTTGGGACCATTCACGGTCCCATTGGCTAGTCGTAGTAGGCTGTGAAGCGTTTGTGCCAGCCATTGAGTGCCATCCCAGCAGGGGCTGTGTAGTTTGCTCTGTCTCTGATGAGTGTGTGGGGGGGAGATTATCATAATCAACCACAACACAGCTCTTATGCTGTGTGTATTGATCGCTGTGGTAACGATTGGGGAGAGGTGTGTACGGGTTGCGACTGTACTGATTTGTGTGTGTGTGTGTGTGTGTGTGTGTGTGTGTGTGTGTGTGTGTGTGTGTGTGTGTGTGACTGTGTGTGTGTGACTGTGTGTGTGTGTGTGTGTGTGTGTGTGTGTGTGTGCGTGTGCGTGTGTGTGCGCGCTCTTCCTAGATTCACAGAAGCAGACACTATTGTGATGGGCGATGTGACGTATGGGGCCTGCTGTGTGGACGACTTCACTGCCCGTGCCCTGGGAGCCGATTTTATGGTGCACTATGGCCATAGCTGTCTGAGTGAGTCACTTTCTCTATACGTTTCTCTTATTTCCTCTATTCCGTCCATACTCCTCAATTGCTCACCTGCAGTCTCACTTTTTTCCCCTCACTGTCTTCTTCCCTCTAGCTGTGTTTAACTCACATTTGTATTTGCACAGTAACAATTCTACAACCTAGAGAAACATGTACAGTATGAAGGACTGGCTCATAGATAGGTGTGTGTAAAGGAAAACAAAGCTACATATGGAACAATGTATGAACTGCATATGTACCTAACTGTAAAGGTGGTTGCACACTGGATGTGTTTTTCAGAAAACCGACGTAAAAACGCTGCTAAAAATCTGAAAAACGCAGCAGTGTGCAGGGACCTTTACTAGCAAGTTTTAGTCAAGAACCCCTATCTGGCTTTTGGCGGCTAGACATGTAACTTGGGCTGATCAATAGGGTGCATGCATTAGGGCTGTCCTTTTGGGAGAAAAAAAAACAAGCAGATCTTGAGGACATTTCATCCTCACGCCCGCTGTCTGCCCGTTCCTGAACATGGGAGAAAATGCTAAATCAATAGTTCTGAAATATCGCTGCCAGAACAGCCCCACTTCTCCCAAATACCAGAAATGGCCAACAGAATATTAATACATTGGACAGCTCTGTGTCTGCGTGTACGTACACATGTCTTGTGCTTGTGCATGTGTGTACAAATCTGTGTGTGTGTGTGTGTGTGTGTGTGTGTGTGTGTGTGTGTGTGTGGGGGTCATTGCTGCTAACTCACAAACATACAGGATATACAAATTTGCTTGTACAATGAGATCAATACCATCCTTAAGATAAGCGTGTTCTTAAAGCCTCACAATTCTCCTCACAACATCACAGAGGCATGGGCCTTTTGCGTTGAGTTAAAGGGGAATACCACTCATTTTCAACATTTTACTATGTCATTAATATACCTTAGAGCTGTTGTGTGGAAATTAAATTTCTCAAACTCTGCCCGAACCCGACCTGGCCCGATCGGTACCGACCCGACGTTATCGGGCCGTGCCGGGCCCAACGGTTATGCTAAATAGTCGGGCCGGGCCGAGCCACGGACTCTGTGATTTTCCGTGATTCTTTTTTCTTTCTTTTTTTTAAGAGTGTTATTATAAAACAAAATTAGCAATTATGTTATTTGTGTAATGTGATTGTAATGTGTATATTGGCGGCCATGAAACGCAGACAGAACAGATCATGTCCGTCCGGCATGTGTGTACGAGGCCAGAGCAGCAGCCCGTAGTCCCGCACTGCGCACAGGCAGTACAGTAGAGAGAACAGTGAACGGTGTGAGACTTGCTTGCTACCACTGGCTTACCTCTGGTTTGCGCTTTGCGCACCAAACAAGCTTCTAACCAGTTATCTTGCCAAGTTGCCATATGCTTAAATGTTTTATAAGATCAATCGGATCACACGATAGCTGAAGCGTCAGGTTTTCGTCACGTTGCACTGAGCTATCTCATTGTTAAACCAGCTGGCTGCGATGAATAAAACCTAATCATTAACGTCACCAAAGTGACCAAACGATCCATGGTGATATAACTTAAACGCTACACGTAACAAGCAACTTCACTTCAGAGGAAACTGAAGTGACTGAACTCACCAGTCACCACCACCACTGTCTAGAATTAGAATGATGGAAATGAAACATCCTATTCTAACGTGAGTTACATAGGCCTACATCCTTTATTTCGATAAGTCCGTTGATCTCCGTTCTCACTTTCACACTGAACCACAGCGCCGCCACGCCGCCATTTAGTGGCTTTTCTTTTCTTGACTTTTTTTCTTTTTTTTGTCAGGCCTTTGTCGGGCTTCGGGTTTAACATTATGGTTATTTTTAGGGTCGGGGTCTGTGTTTCCTACAACTGGAGGTCTTAAAAAAAAGTTAACATGGTGAATCACATCTTGATGATGTCATCAAGATGTGATTCACCATGCTAATGTTTTTTTTCATAAGGTATATTAATGACATAGTAAAATGTTGAAAATGAGTGGTATTCCCCTTTAAGTGAGGGTGGGTGAATCCTGAGAAATTGAGAAATTGTAGTGCAGCTCAACATGCCCGATTATTAGAGAATAGATTGAGCACTTTCCCCTGTGCAAATCTGTGCTTTAATGCATAACTCGTATTGCTTACAAGCTAACAAGTAATGGTATCATATCATGTAATGTTTAGTATTCCCACCATCACTTCTGACTGTCACTGTACTGTACTGGGTAAAGGCTGAGTGACATGAGGCAGCCCCACTTCAATGTGTGAAGCATTATGGTGTGAATGCCAGACACCTGCACGAGATTAAAGGATTTCTGTGTCACGCACGCACGCACGCACGCACGCACGCACGCACGCACGCACGCACGCACGCACACACATATACTCTATGCTTTTATGTTTTTTCCTTCCCCTCTAGTTGGCTTTTATAGCTATCATCTTTCATTTTCACCTCTTTTCTTTATGTACAGTTTGGCCAACATATAACCTAATGTTTTTCATGTTGAATGTGCAAGTGAATGAAACCTATACTGTCTGTTATTTGATTTAAAAAAGGAAAATGGTGCAATAATATCCACATTTTTGTTCTACATTGCTCTAGTCTACCAGCAGACAGGAGCAGTAGTAGAGGCATAGTGCCACAAAATAAAAACCTGAATTCTCACCTGCTGAAGAAACAGAATATTGTCACTGTAAATGAAAGGCTTATTATTTGATACTTCATCGTATGACCGTATCGTATGACAGTATCACATGAAACTTTTGACAAAAGTATCAAAAATAGCTCACAGCAGGATTCTTGTTATGGTGTTGCGATTGTGTACAGGGAAGGTCCTCAGTAAAGGGCTGCAAAGGTGTTCATAAACATGTGGTTTTTATACCGTAGTATAACTGTATATTAAATTGCAATCCATCATCACCGATGCAACTTAGGTCGCCTTCACACCAGATTTCGATTCAGTGCAGGTGGGAATGCAATCCGCAGCAAATAAAGGAAATAAAGCAAACTATGTGGTGGATGAGGAGCTAAACACAGTTGGAGACGGAGAAGGGATATTAATTTTATGCAGCGCAGAGTTGTCCTGTTTAACCGTGGATAGACGTGGGCAAATAAGGAGACTGAAGCCCTCATTGAAATATGAGGACGAGTAGCCTACATTAATCAATTGCTTAAAGGACCATTTCACCACTTTTCAACCTATCTTCATACAATAGGTTCTCACTAATAATCATGATAAAATGGCACCATTTTTTTCTACTCTCTGTGTATCATAGGAGGGCTGTGGGCAGTTCAGAAACCCGTCCACCAGTGACATCATCGATGGGGAATCCAAGCTAATAGAAACTGCAGGCTTTCTAGTCCTGAAAAGTTGCAATGCGAAAATGGAAGCAATCGTGCTCACGATAATACAAATCTAAACATTTTTGTAAATAAATATTGTTTAAAAAAATATCTACCTAACGATGATGTCACTGGTGGACGGGTTTCTGAACTGCCCACAGCCCTCCTAGGAGACACAGACTGAGTAGAAATAAATTGTGCCATTTTATCATGATTATTAGTGAGGACCTATTATATGAAGATAGGTTGAAAAGTGGTGAATTGGTCCTTTAAGGAAACAGAAACACAAAAAACACTAACATACAGATTATTCAGTCCGTCTGTGCATAAACATGGAGTGTTAATTGTCACTGCTGTCACTGTGTGGGGAGGGAGTGGGAACTTTCTTCATGTCGATGAACTTGTAAACTTTTGTGCTGCTGAGCTGTGCCTCCACATGCCCAGAAGAACAGTGCATGCACACACACACACACACACACACACACACACACACACACACACACACACACACACACACACACACACACACACACACACACACACACGTGTGCACACACGCGTGAGAGAGAGAGAGAGAGAGACGTCTAGTCCCCGACACACGTTACCCTAATTTTACGTCCTATTACTTGAAGTATTATTTTAACACCATAGATTTCACAGTGTAGTTTATGAATTGAACACATTGATGAAGTTCCCTGCTGCGTTTCCAATTGCTGCGGATGACAGCGCAGTGTGAAGGCAAATCCCAACTTCTCCGCAAATTCGCATCGAGTCTACCGAAGTATTAGGTGAGAATGCGACCTTAGTCTGTCTTTTCACTCTGTGTCTGTATTAATGAGGCGTGCTGAATGCATCGATTTATGACCCATATTGAGAAACAGAGTTAACTTGGAAATGAGACAAATAAAATTACTGATGGAGTGTGTGCAAGTCCTCTCTGTCTGTCTCATTGACTGTCTCTCTAATTGCAGTGACTAAGTGCTCGCAGGCTGCCATACTAATGTGATCACAGGGCAAATCAATGCCACTTTACTTTGCCCTTTATGTTTTTGGGGCAGCGGCTGTACGAATCCATAGACGGCAAAGCAGATGTGTCTCAGTCTCGACTTTTTACTAAACATCCCTGCCCACTGGGTCCCCACCCCCTGCTGTGTTACGTTATATTTAACTCCTCTCCAGCAACCGTCCTTTTAAACCCCTTATACGTCCCTCTCTGTTCCTCTCCCATCTCTGCTCAGATCCTAATCCATTCATCACTCTGGTAGCGGCTAATTGACAATCCAACACCGCCTCTGCCCCTTTCTCTTTTTCAGTTCTTTGCTCCCATTCCCAACCTTCCTGAATATATACAGTTACATTATCTAGCGGCCGCCCCCCACCTCCCAACCCCTCCAAAATTGAATTCCAATGTATTTTCGGGCCTACATTGATCAGACTTTTCTATTCCTCTCTCTCTCCGTCTCTCACTCTCTCTCCTCCATCTCCAGCAGATCCTCTGTCCAGATGGATATCGTACGTGAAAACACGCATATTCTCTATATTTCATGGTTTTATGTTGGGTCATTCGTAATGCTCTAGTTTATACTTTATACTGTAGTTTATACTTTTTTCATATGACAGTGTCACACTGTCATACATGTAGCATGAAAAAAGCCAAACTACAAATAAATTATGTTTGCCTAATGGCTTGCCCAAAACATTGACACCAGGTTGAAAGTGGTTAAGTCTGTCTCTGCCTTATATGAATATTTAACCAATATAATGTATTTGAGCTTTTAACTGCATTGGATCCATTGTACACACTTTGGTTCTTTTTCTATTTCCAGTAAAGGTTTTGGACCAACAGTGAAAATAACTTTCAGTGCTTCTCTCTTTCCTGTACAGTAGATCAGCCCTTGCTACTCTCATTCTCATTTCCCCGTTCCAGCACGCACGCACGCACGCACGCACGCACGCACGCACGCACGCACGCACGCACGCACGCACGCACGCACGCACGCACGCACGCACGCACGCACACAACCTCCATCACCATTTCCCACCCAGCCATCATGCCTTTCTCCCGTTATCTCTCTCTCCCATTGATCTGCACGTTCAAGTGGGCTATGCTTGTTCAAAAACATTTACATGATAATGGCCCATTTGTTTAATCATAGCACAAAATGTCTCTCGCTCATGAGCCGTAAATTGAATGTAACACAAGAGGAGCCGTAATTATGGTGATCAACGGTACTGATAATGTGCCCACTCCCCACCCCCAATCTATGCCCTTTCCCAATCTTGGATTCTCTCCCACTTGTGTCTCCAGCTACATCTACAAGGCCCAAGTGTGTAGTAAATGTGCCGTGAAATTAATGGCATTAATAGTAATCGCATGTGTCCCTAATAATTTAGAGAAAAACGCACATTCTCCGTTATTTGGTGCAGAACCGAACTGTAAAAACAGAAATTGTAGAACAATGCTCCAAAAATATTTATTAGCGACAAAACGGCAGTAATACGACATTTCAACCGAGGGGTCTTTAACAAGTAAAAATCAGGGGTGGTTTCAAGAATTATACATGATTATTCTTTTATAAATATATGCATGATTTCATAACATCTTCAGGGGCAGTACAAAGATGTATACATTATTCTTTAAAAAAAACCATAGCAAACAAAGAATTTTTAATGCATTTTATAGAAAAGATTTATAAAATGTATAAACTAACTATAGGCTTTTACGTTAGTTTCCATGTGTGAGGGAGACTCAAATGGAATGAGGGTGGTGGCATGTGTGCCTACTGCTTGCCATACCCTGTCTTACTACTGATATGGACCTAAATGTAACACGGAATACATGTCACGTGTGTAAGTGACATGCTGGGGGTGCCATAAATAGTGCATATCTTTTGGTATCTGCCAGAGGCCTACCTAGCATAACAGTGTGAATTATTCATCGATCTCCTCTCTCTCGTGTCTTTGTCTTCCTGCAGTCCCCATAGACTCCACAGCAGGCATTAAGATGCTCTACGTGTTTGTGGATATCCAGATGGACAATGCACACTTCCTGGACACGGTCAAGTTCAACTTCCCCTCTGGACGCTCTCTGGCGCTTGTCAGCACGATTCAGTTTGTGGCTGCACTGCAGGTGAACAGGAACTTTTGTTTGTTTGTTTGTTTTTGTGTGTGCGTGTGTGTGTGTGTTTGTGTGGATGCGTGCGTGCGTGCATGCGAAAGAGAGAGAGGGAAAGATTTTCTTTGCACATATATGCCGTGCATACAAAGGTAGGCATATTCACTGTCTTTCTGTCACACATGCTCCCCAGGAGTCTTTTGTTCCTTCGTGAGCAGGCGCACGCTTCTTTGAGGTGCAGTTCAAGTGTGGGCTCGGGAAATGCAGTTATTTTGGATTTGAAAGGAGGCGTGAACTGGTGAAGCCTCTCGGTTCACGTGGTGCTCATCTCGTCTTTTTACATAAGCAGTAGCTGCAGCAGTAGCGATACAGGCGGGTGCATGCAGGCTGCTTCCCTCGCTGTAACCCTGCTGGTGCCACAGAGCCAGCCTTCTTTCTGCCACTCTGCTCCACTCATGTCGGACCAACAACACTAGCCTCACTAATGTAACCGCAGCATATTTTTACACACCGCTCCACATGCGTGTGTGTCATGTTCTGTATGGGAGAGTTGCATTATGTGTGTGCACTCAAGTGTGTAATGTATCAGTGTCTATATATGAGTTTTTGTGCACAGCACAGTGTTTGTGCCTGCCTCCCCCTCACTCTCATGCCTCATGGTGTGTAGGCTTGTGTAGGAGGGTGCTCAGTATGGGCAGGAGGTCGTAGCCTGGCTCACCCACAGTGTTCCTGGATTACTGTTATGGAACATATTCCCTGTTTTGCTTTACTGCCGCTAGGTGGCATAGTTGCTACATTATTCTTTTAGTTAGTACCTCCCTGTCTCGAGGGGGCGCTGTTTATTTTGCTGTGCTTCAGTCCATATAGTACAGGAAGTGATCCTGGTTCTCCCATATTCTACATAAGCAGCATGTTTCAGTGTTTGATGCAGTTTCATCTGTTTCAGTTTCACACTTTCCTATATTAAATCCAGTCCATGTACAACACTTCTGCCTGTTCAGGAGACTTATAGGAGAGAGTTTAGCTGGCCGTGAAGCCCAATTAGGACGCAGAGTCACGTTGGGTGTAACAGTACAATTACCTTTGAACTTTAAAGCGGTCAATTTATCACGCCGCTTCTGCTTGGAACTAAAACTACACAACCTCTGCTATCCTGATCCTCCCTGTCATTATTGCCCTTTGCGCTCACTCTCCTCTCACTTTGTTTGTTTTAATGATGTAGGTGTTTGGAAATAATATATTTTCAGTTTTTGAGGGGTGCTAGATCCTCCTATATACAGGTTTAATGTTTGTTTTTAGTTCAATGTTTGTTTTAAAAACACCATTGACAATGAAGGGAACATTTACATCTTGTCCCTAACACAAACATTAAATGCCATTAACTCTATATCTACCGCTAGCTGTTAGCATAAATCCCAGTTCCAGGGGCCAGCATACGCGTTCACTTTAAATAGTCGGAGCCCCCCACACACTCGCTACACACACTGTATCATTGGAACACGCACACACTATTTACCTCTCATCAGAATCTTCCACATGACGGCAGCGTCGCGGTACAAAATCCACCAAGGACAGCGATCCAAGAATCCGAGTTATGGCGGTTTGAAAATTCTCCTTTCAACTGCTTTGCAGTGCTGTGAATATATTTGCAATCCCATAGTTGGAATGGTGGGGCGTTGCTATAGGAACCGGACCAATGTTAAAGGCTTCCGTAGGCATCAACCATTATATAGACGGAGTATACGTTGGGGTACGTATATATACGGACTTGGGATATGACGCCACCTAGCGTCGACGTACGTACTGTATATATACGGACTCACCGTTTGTTTTACATCACCATTACATCACCTAATCATAGCAACATGAGTTAGACTTTAATATATTAGCGCCCCTCACTTCACACGGGTGTGATCTTTGTTTCAGAAACCCTCCGGGAGGGGTTGGAAGAGGGGACTTACCGAGAAATCGGCTACCTATTTCTGTTGCAGCTTATTGCATTTTTATTTATTTTTTCATATTTCTGTTCTGACTTAGTCTTTGTACATTATTATATTTTTATCCAGACTGTTAAGGAAGCAAGGAGAAGCTCGAATTTCACTGCTTGCATTGCTGCTACCAGCTGTATGATATGTGTTAAGGGTGATGCATGTTACAGTAAAATAGCTTGAACTTTGTTCCCTCCCTCTTTGTTTCTTTGTCTTGTAGCCCACCCAGACTGTAGCCATTAATACGGTGTAGCCCATTGCCACTCCTGCCTTCCTCACCTTTGCTTTCACTCTCTGTCGCTGTCATTTCTCTCCCTGATGCAGGCGGTGAGTGCACCACTGAAATCGGAGTATGAAGTGCTGGTGCCCCAATGTCGGCCTCTGTCACCAGGAGAGATCTTGGGCTGCACCTCGCCTCGCTTGGACCGCAATGTCGACGCCATTATGTGAGACGCGTTGCTTCCTCTTTCCTCCATGTCTCCCAGACACAACCCTGATCCCTGCCCCCAGCTCGTCACTTGGCTGCCCAACCAATAGACACTGTCTGAGTCAACAAGACATGTGCCGTAATTATGCATCCTTCCTTCCCCGCCGCCCTGGTCCCCTATGTGCCACCAAAAGTATTCAATGTGATGGATCAAACATTATCAGAGGCTGTCTCTCCACTCTCTAATGTTCAGCCAGAAACAACCACACGCTGCTTGGAGGACTATACTGCTAAAAATACATTCTTAACATGCACGCCTTTCAAATAGGCAGCCCCTACTGGTTTGAGCAGCAACACATTCACCTGCTCACAATATGCTGCGTTGTGATGATGACAGCAATGACATTGTGCAATCATTTTGTCAACCACGGTAGGCATATTATGTTGCGGAAATTCTCTTTTCATAATATATACGGTAGAAGGTTTAACATCAATATTGATCTGTGAAAGCACAGATTCGTGTTCACAGTGTCAGCAGGTAAGAGAACACATCTAGATATGATTATTCTCCATCTGTTAGTGTCAACCTGGAAATGCTCTGTTTCAGGGTGTAGTGGAGTATAAATAACATCCCAGGTATAGACGAATCCACGGAGGGTTGCCCTGTAGGCCATCTGCGCTTAATGAGAACCGCATAGCATTTTGTCATTAAATATGTATAGCCATGTGCATGCCCACAATAATTGTAATTATGAGTATAATATAGCTTATATTGTGGGGCCAGGCTACTAGATGTGAGGGCCGAAACACTAGTTTCTAGGAAAAGAAATAGCGTCTTTTTTAACAGTGGGCTGTCTTACATAACTTAAATTAGGGATAACACCACGCTGCAAAAAATGCAATATGCCCGAGTCATAATGACTCACTCGTGGTGGCTTTGAGCAGCAAAGACATTATGGGGAGTGAGGAATGGTATATTAGCCTTTGAGCCCCCTCTAATGTTCTGATATTTTGTAAAATGGGCTGATCTATCTCATTAGTATAATGAAGAGAAGTATCTCTAAAAGGCTCAATGTGAAAGCAGCTTTAAGAAAAGCTCAGTCACCATTTCTACCCATTGCAGCTCCTGTTATGAAACCTCTCTGGTACGGACTGCCCTGGTACCGGGAACAATAAAGAGCAGAATAGAAGGTCGGGCTGTTGCATAATGCAGACCCATATAGCGCATTTGCTATTATAGCTAAAGCACTCAACACTTTTACTAAGGATAATAGAATATGGATGAAATACGAAAGACTATGATGGGAGACAGACGCCATCCTGTTGAAGCTGCAGAATACTAGAGGAAGGTATGAAGACGAGCCGTAGGATTATTGTAGGGAACGTGATTATGTGAAGGCCTTGGATGTTGCAAAGCAAAGTGGGACGGCACAAAGGGGGCTTCAGTCAGATTTAATTTGCACCGCTGCTCAATGTTCTTATCCTGCACGGCACAGACATAGCATAGCATAGCATAGCATGAGCGCACGCACACACACACACACACACACACACACACACACAGCTAGAGTGTTACGCATGCTTGCACAAACACACTTAAAAAGGGTGACTTTAAGGGTGAGCAGAGCCTCCTTGGGAGCTCATATGAAATCCCACCCACAGCCTGTTTCAGTGGCTTGGCTAAATATTGGCCAATTAGTGGGTGTAATTGTCTGTCCTCTCCCTTTTGTCTAGCAAGATGTTCCCAAGCCAATACCTGGGAGGGCTACGCATGTTGTGTGTGCTTGTGTGTAATCATACCTATATTACTTTCCTTATTATGCTTGCTTTTATATTGTGCTCTCCCCCCAGTGCAGCCCATGGGTTAATTGTAAGGGATTGGCTCCTGTGTAAACAGCATGCTGCGATCATTAGAGTCATGTTCCTGGACAGTAGGAATTGGTCAGAACCTCAACCTCTGCCTCAGGCCCTGTACCTGACACCCCTTTATTCCTCTGCTACGGGAGGGAGAGGGATAGAGATAAAAGGGAAGGGAGGATGTGTAGGAGGATAGACTGATAGCTATTGTGGTTACACAGCAAGTATGTTTGCCTGGAGGAAGTTGTTGCTCACCCCTCTCACATACTCTCACCTCGCTTGTTTACTCTATCTTCATTCGTCTGTGGGCGTAAGCATTTATGGTTCATGTGTTTTTCTTCATAGTTACTTGGGAGATGGACGGTTTCACCTAGAGTCAATCATGATTGCCAACCCAGATATACCTGCTTACAGGTAAAGTAACAGCAATGATCATTGTTATGAAACGGTCTCTGTGTTCTCTAAACTGTAATTTATTATCTCTTGACATGACATGTTTTATCGTGATCTTGGTCAGTAGCTGTGCAACCTCCAACAGTTATCAACAACACTTTGGGAATTTTATTTGATCATTCTAGACTCACGGAATTAGGAAATAACAGACAAAACATAATGAGAGAGGATTTGAAACTTAAGTCAATACAGTTATTGTGGAAAGGGTCTCTAGAAGTATATGAATGCACTGCCCACAAGAGGGTTTGTTTTTCCTGAGACTTTTTGGTACCCAAAAGGAAATTAAGTTTTTGCTTTAAATAGACTTGCGCACTGTCATGCATATCATCACAGGCTCCTCATAAACAAGATGCTAATCTCAAGTGAGTCTCTTGTAGTGAAGAATAAAAGATTAGATAGTCAAAGATGCTTCTCTTTTCTCTGAGATACAGTAGCTGCTGTCATACTTGATGGACCTTCATGATTGGATTTTCTCATCCTTTCTTGTGATTCTGTCCTCAGGATAGATAGATAAAGATATCTTTGTTAACAATCCATTATATTTGTGTGTGTGTGTGTGTGTGTGTGTGTGTGTGTGTGTGTGTGTGTGTGTGTGTGTGTGTGTGTGTGTGTGTGTGTGTGTGTGTGTGTGTGTGTGTGTGTGTGTGTGTGTGTGTGTGTGTGTGTGTGTGTGTGTGTGTGTGTGTGTGTGTGTGTGTGTGTGTGTGTGTGTGTGTGTGTGTGTGTGTGTGTGTGTGTGTGTGTGTGTGCGTGCGTGCGTGCGTGCGTGCGTGCGTGCGTGCGTGCGTGCGTGCGTGCGTGCGTGCGTGCGTGCGTGCGTGCGTGCGTGCGTGCGTGCGTGCGTGCGTGCGTGCGTGCGTGCGTGCGTGCGTGCGTGCGTGCGTGCGTGCGTGCGTGCGTGCGTGCGTGCGTGCGTGCGTGCGTGCGTGCGTGCGTGCGTGCGTGCGTGCGTGCGTGCGTGCGTGCGTGCGTGCGTGCGTGCGTGCGTGCGTGCGTGCGTGCGTGCGTGCGTGCGTGCGTGCGTGCGTGCGTGCGTGTGTGTGCGCGCGCGCGCGTGTGTGTGTGCGTGCAGATATGACCCATACAGTAAGATCTTCACCAGGGAGTATTATGATCACGAGGCCATGCGTGCTTTGAGGTTCCAGGCTATCGACAAGGCACGCTCAGCCCAGAAATGGGGCCTCATCATGGGTACATTGGGCCGGCAGGGAAGCCCCAAAGTCTTGGAGGTAAGAGCATATTGTACTCTGTTACCACCTGTTACAGAAGCAGTGAGTGCATTCTCGGGCAGCGGCGATCCCACAGCGCTGGGGGGTTATTATTATGACACTCCACCGCCGTTCCGTGCCACGGCAGAGTCTGTCCGTCCAGTGGCTGCCGGTCCAGACGCAGCAACTGCCGATAACGGCCTCGGCAGTGTACCGACACATGCGTGTTTGGTTAAAACTAATTTGTGGCTCCTGTCTCCCGACATGCGCTACAGGTTAAAAATCACCCGTGGCTTAACTGTGAGGTTAGGTTAGGGCATGGGGTAGGGTGTCGTCGGACTAATGCAGAAACACTGCTGCGGCTACTATCGGCAGTTGGCGGCGACGCCAGAACTGACGCCGGTGCCGGAAAATGCACTCGCTCTCTCTCACCTGTTACCTATCCACATTGTGCCTTGTGGCACAGGAGGCCTTCACAGAGCGATTTCCACTTTTCACGGTCAGCTGCTGCAGTCCTCACTTCAGACCATAATTTAAATCCTGCTTCTTGTCTTTCTTTCTCAACGGTACGCCTCCAGGTGGTCTTTGGTCTTCCTTTTCTTCGTTTCCATTCTGGTGCCCAAGTCTTTGCTATGTTGCAGTCATTGTTGTGGTCCTGTCTTAGTATGTGTGCAACCATATTCCTTCTATGCAGCTTCACTTCATCTCAGCTCTTTCTAGTATGCCTTTAGTACTGACATGATCTTGACAATGTATACGGAGTATTCTTCGTAGGCATCTGTTATGGAACACATCAACTGCCTTGTTGTCTCCTGTTCATTTTCCACGTTTCACATCCTTATAGCAATACTGGCATCACTAGCGTCTTGTACAATTTACAATTTAGGCATTTAGCAGAAACAGGAACAATACAAGGTAATACATCAAATATATAGAAATAGTCATCAAAAATCATAAGCAAGCTAAGAACCTAATATCTGTCTAACAGTGGATTATCTGTACAGTGAAGCTATGAGTATACATTATAGAGTGCTATGTGCTCCGTCTACATACAATGCTATGTTAATTTATAAATCTAATAAAATGCTAAATAATAAATCAAAATTACATACATTTAGCCTTTGCATACACCTGTAAGGTAAGGTTGTCGTGGCTAGTGCAAGTGCTACGGGCCAAGATGGAGTCTGAAGAGGTGAGTTTTCAGACTACGGCGGAAGATTGGGAGTGAGTCTGCAGTTCTGATTGCAATGGGAAGTTCATTCCATAGCAAGTACAGTTTTAGCTGTTGGAGCTCCGGGTCTTTTTAAGTCTGATGAATGCACCTCTTGCTTTTGGCAATCTATTCTTCAGGTCCTTCATGCCACCTCCCTCTTTATAAACTGTGGCTCCCGAGTAAGGGAACTGCTCTACCTCTTCAAGATCTTGTCCATTAATCTGAATTTATTGTTCTCAACTTTGTGTGTGTGTGTGTGTGTGTGTGTGTGTGTGTGTGTGTGTGTGTGCGTGTGCGTGTGCGTGCGCACGCGGAGAATCTAGACGGCTCAGCCCCTACATTGCCACTGTGTAAAAGATTGTGGGATTTTAGCTATGATTGTTTTGGTATTTCCATTAATTTGAATTAAAAAAATCTAATTGAATATTGGCAGACACAAACTAACAAAACAAATTGGAAATGTAGAAAATGCGACTGCGCACTTTTTGTTTCTTTCCTTCCAGCAATTAAACTCAGACAATGAACACATGCATAATTTTCATTCTTTGTTTAGAAGTGATCACATTTACAATAATAGAATAGACCCATGGATTGCACTATAATGACTACTATCAATATTTCAAATGCGTTTTTCTTACATGTTGCAGTGCATCAAACACATGTCTGGAATGTAGACAATAAGCCTATCCTCATTCAAACCATCTCCATGTGTCCTCGGGGCACTTATGCAATCATTTGTAATATCCGTCTCTCCCTGTCAGCTTCACTGACAAGCTGTATGGGTATGGTGAAATGTTCTTTATATATGACAAGCAATCTACCCGGCTGTGTGACCTTGTGATTGCACATTTGAATCTTGACGCCAAGAAATTGATAGAACGTTGTACCTTTGATCTAGCTGTCTGCCTTTTGATCTGGGTTATGAGACAATTTACCGTATAGATTAGTGTGTGTGTGTGTGTGCTGGCTATCATTAATAATGTGTTGAAAGTTTTAAAATACAGAAACAAGTCAAATTATATGGTTGCCGTTTGTCAAAAATAGGGCGTAATGGTCCTCCACCCATATACAGTATGCAAGCAAACTTCAAACTCATTCCAACCTGCCTTTCTTTCAAGGTATACTATAAATACTGGGAAAGCAGTCTTTCTTGCAGCTATAAACAGTTACTTGGTGAAACCGTGTTTTTATGCTTTAAATAACCCCTAGTATGTGTGTATTCCTGCCTACATGTGTGGCCCAGTGCCCACATACTGCAAGCGTTTGCATAACTAGGGGCTAGTCCACACAACGTACACGCATCCGTGCCGATCGATTGGCTAAGAATCATTTTCGAGTTAAAGCCACCTGAGACCTGTCCTGCAGCTGTGCTCCTACATGCCTCCAGCCTTCTCTTTGTTCTCTCTCTCCTCCATTTGATCTGCTCTCTTTATGTGTTTTCCTCTCATCATTTTCTTCCCCCATTTTGAGTGTAGTAGGTAGCCTCTTCTCATCCTGGCCTCATTACTTTGGAGAGGGGGCACTCAGCAACATCTGTGCGGCACCTCAGCGTGGCCTGTCAGAAGAGTGAGCTTTAGAGACGATATGAGCAGCTTTTCAGCTGTCAGTACCCATCTCCAAACCTGTACTGTGACAGTGCTCCTTCTGTTAAACACACAGATACACCCTGTGTATCTGCGCTTTGGCACACGGATGCACACGCACGCACGCACGCACGCACGCACGCACGCACGCACGCGCGCATGTACACACACACACACACACACACACACACACACATGCACACACAATTGAATATGAAGTTAGTGCTGGAAGTTAAAATATCATCCAGAGATGGAATACCCACAATTTTCCAGTCGATTTGGAGGGAAGGAGTTGGAGGGGGGAGGTTTGAGTGTATTGTACCACCAGATTTCCCATGGTGACGTGGTCAGATTAAGGAGTTTTACAGATGACCTCTCTAGCGGAGGGGACAGTGCTATCTCTGTCCAAGAGCATAGTTGTAGAAATGTTCTCCTGATGTCCCCGAGTACACTGGCTATCAGCAAAGGCTCTCGCCTTTATCTCACCAAAGGAGCCTTTCGAGGATAGTATCGCAAGCATAGGGCATTTTAACCCATTACAACTGGGAAAAGCATCTTTGTTATTTTAGATTTTACTAGCGTTGGCTATTCACAAATAGCAGATATACAAGCCCAGATATACTGTGAGCTTGTACATCTGCTATTTTTATTTATTTATTTTTTTAAATCTTGAAAAATTGAGAACTACTGATTTTCGAAGGCATTTGTAGAATCAGCCTCATGTCTTAATAATTGATTATTGTTGGTTAAGTTGAAGTCCAGAGGGGTGGATGTGTGTAGTATGCCCCCTTTCCATCAGACCAAGAAGTGCAGACACTTAAGTCTATTTTAATTAAAAAAATGTATTTATTCTTATCTCTCTCGTTACTCTTGTACCATACCTACTGCATACTGTGTTTCATGATTACTGCTGTTACTACTAGGACACCTGCATTTCTTGCCTGGGTCCTGACCATGGACTCTGCCCACACACTTCTGTCTAATAACAGGATACTGAATTTCCCCAAGGAGATCAATAAAGGCCTACCTACCTACCTACCTACAGTACAGTACATAGCCTCAACTGACTGTTGTTTCATCTTGTATCCCAGGTATCACCTCAGTCATACCTTCTCCACAACCAGCAAATCATGGAGTACAATTGCGAACAATTGAGCCTTGAATTTCCTCACCGATTTGACCTATTGATCATATTAGGCACGGGTGATGGGCTGGCAATTCTTATCCGCTTTTGCAAATGTCCTGTCTCTTGCAAGCTACTGGAATTAGCCATGCTAATGAGATTGTTAACTAAACCATGCTAGAGCAGAGAGCATTGAAGCACCTAATTAAGGACCCCCTACTGGAATGCTTGAGTGTGTGTAAGAGCACACATCATTATATGTACTGTATGTATGTGTGCAAATTTGCATGTGCGATATAAAACACAGGTTTGTGGAGTTTTGCCTTCATGCAGAATAAGGTTTGAGGCCTAGGAGAATGGCCTCTCTGCTGGCCCCCTGGTCTCACGTGGTCATTATTTGTTTTTTTCCTCTCCTCAGCACTTAGAGTCGAAGCTTGAGTCATCAGGCAGGTCCTTCACACGAGTGCTGCTGTCTGAAATTTTCCCCAGCAAGCTGGACTTGATGCCTGATGTGGATGCGTAAGTATAAAGCCACACTAACTTACATTCTTCACGCACGCACGCACTGGCCAGTGTTGTAGTCCTTCACATTGGACCATATTGCATTTGTGCGTTGGGTCATTAACATATGCACTGACTTTGACAAAATATGTATTTGAAATCCAACGGCTCAGTGCCATTGACTAAATATTCCGACATTTAAGAGTTTATATTTATTTAGTTAGATCGAGCTCTTCACCACTGTATGAATAGCTCTGGGTTGCTAGGCCATCGATAAAATTGGAAATGAACTGGAAGTACATTAATATCCACAATGTCACCAAATCATTATTCTGAAGAACTTGATGAAGCCCTGCATGGGCGAAACGTTGTTCACTTTTGGTTTAAAAAATGATAAAGACGGGGGAGCAGGATATCGTGTGCGACTGTGGACATTCCATTTTCTTCACCAATCATTATTCTCCCATTTTGCACATGTGCAGTGTAAACAGGAACTGCGATGGAGTGTTCCAGCAGAGGTGCTAGATAGAAAGCTCATAACTCTGAGATCCAGAACAGTTGAGAATTAAACAGCAGTCACCCTTCCCTTTTCAAATGTTTTATATCATCCACAGCACTTGAATGAACGGCATCCATGTTCCTTTGTCATTTCACAAAAATAAAAGTTTGACACATGTACTACTAAAGAACATGGAAAATCCACAAAAGAAAATATACAAAACTAGAAAAAGTGCCCTTCCGGGCACAGGTCTCCACCAGGAGGATAGGAGTGTGTGTGATGTTTGGCAAAATGTTTAGGAGGATTTTTTTTTCCTTCATTTTGTTAAGGAAATGCAGAGCCAGATCACTCATAGCATCTCTGAGGATAGAATTCTGGATGAGCAGGACATGTGCAGCATTTTGTACAAAACGGGCCACTCCTGAAAACTTTGGAAGGCAATCTTAGCCAATCAGGGTACAATCTGAGAAATCCAACAGACTCGTCTTGATCACATGACTACAGAGATCATGTGTACCGATTTGAGGCATTTTGTTCCAAAAATGTGTTTTGCAAAAATCAACCTGTTGGTGGCGCTATAACAGGCCAATGTGAAAAGGGTGCGATATATTCCTCAGCCTAGTAAGAAAATGTGTGAAAGATTTCACGTAAATTGCATGCTGCATTCATGATTTGAGGCTATTGTTCAAAACGGGGCAATCTTGCAAACTGTGAAAGCCAATTATAGGCAATTAGGATGGAATATGAAATATCAGACAGATCCGACTTGAGCACATGACCATAGAGATACTGTGTAACTATTTGTGAGATTTTTGGACAGAATCTGGAGGAGTAATATCAAAACATGTGTTTTACAAAAGTCGGCCTCCTGGTGGCGCTATAAAAGGCAGATGCGGAAAATGCAGGTCAAAGGTTTGTCTTTGACCTCTAGGGAGTGTGCATGCAACGTTTCACGCAGATCGGTGCAGTTTTAGGTAAAGAAAATGTGAAAAGCTGCCTCATGGTGGCGCTATAACAGGCCGTTCTGGAAAATGTGGGGCAGAGGTTCATCGTTGGCATCCAGGGAGTGTGTGTGCAAAGTTTGGCATCGACCGGGTTAACGGTGCCGGAGATTAGCTGTTCACAGACGGACGGAAGGACGGAAGGACGGACGGACACACACACGGACGGAGTGCAAAACATACTCTCTCCCCATGCCTTCGGCCTGGTGGAGACAAACATTAACATTTAGTAAATGTAGGCTACTTATCTTTCAGTCTGTTATAGGCTACACAACATTTTTTTCCACAGTTGTGAAATTTATATACTTTTTAAAATAAAAACAAAATCAACTTTGTACTAGGCCTATTCTCTTTTTGTGATATCCTTTTTATTATTATAGTTCAGGGTCAGCAACTCTCATGCACCTCTAGCACCTCTGCTGGAACACTCCATCATCGCAGTTCCTGTTTACACTGCACATGTGCAAACCTCGTGCAGGAGCCCTGGCCGCACCTCCGTGCTCTATCCTCTTTATTTGTCCTAGCACACAATCAGGACGTAGTGTCTCTGTCCTACTCCTTAATCCAGCCCACACCTGAACCAGTGTATCTATCATGATCAACAACATCAACACTGCAATCAACAGCATATGGAACTAATTCTATGAGCAACATTGCACATTTAATTGGAGACTCAGCGAGTAGACCATTTACAACTGGGAGCTGCCAAATAATAGCTTCATCATAAATCAAATTGGCATTGATGTCTCGTAAATTTATATAATTCTTGCCACACTAGCAGGAATAAACATTCTGCCCAATCAATACTAATGTAAGAGCCATGAATTGGTTTGGTTATGTTGATTATACATTGGTCAATGAAATGAGTAGGCTGTCACTGGTGTTGTGGATGATTGACGGGCATAGGGGCGCACCCAAGGTTACCTTTAACATCACCTGTTCACCTGCTGTGGGCACAGAGAGAGAGGGGGTGTGTGGGACGCCATACCTTTTGTTGACCGCTTTATACTGCTTTATTTTGCTTTCTTTTATTTACGTTGATCGCTGTGATTACTTTGATTTATGTTTGAGCACCCTTCGAGTCATTCATATTGCTTTAACAAACCCCTTAAACGCATTGTTTTGGATCCAGCGAATTCCTTTTGTTTGTGGAGCAGAGCGCGTCTGACAACCTGGCCCATCCCATCGCCTCTCAGTGACTTAGGTTATTTTCTCATGTAGTCGCTTTACAACTAATATTAAATGGGGTGCATACTTAGGTCTAACCAATGACTAGTCTAAACCAAATACTGTCTAAACTAAGTACTGCACCGATATTTAATACTAATACTGTAAGATGCTTATGACAAACTGGATTTTACTGATGTAGCATAGGCAAAGGAATGTTTACTGTTCATTACTTTACTCCATCAATAAAGCACAATAGGCCTATTTTACAAAATACATTAATATTGTACTTTATTTGCTTTATTATCCAAAAGATACGTTTACTGAACATGAGCTCACTCAATCCATTAATTTTACCTGTACATTATGAGTAAACTCACAAATCACTCACACACTGAGTTCCATTATCTAAATAAATGGTAAATGGTGCATTTATATAGCGCCTTTATCCAAGGCGCTTTACATAGATTGTGCATTACATTCACCCATTCACACACACATTCATACACCGATGGCAGCGGAAACCATGCAAGGCACCAACTAGCACATCAGGAACAACTAGAAAAAGTGCCCTTCTGGGCACAGGTCTCCACCAGGAGGATAGGACTGTGTGAGATGTTTGGCAAAATGTTTAGGATTAATATAAACATGTTTTTGAGGCATTTTGTTCCAAAAATGTGTTTTGCAAAAATCAACCTGTTGGTGGCGCTATAACAGGCCAATGTGAAAAGGGTGGGATATATTCCTCAGCCTAGTAAGAAAATGTGTGAAAGATCTCACGTAAATTGCATGCTGCGTTCATGATTTGAGGCTTTTGTTCAAAACGGGGCAATCTTGCAAACTGTGAAAGCTAATTATAGCCAATTAGGATGGAATATGAAATATCGGACAGATCCGACTTGAGCACATGACCATAGAGATAGTGTGTAACGATTTGTGAGATTTTTGGACAGAATCTGGAGGAGTAATATCAAAAAATGTGTTTTACAAAAGTCAGCCTCCTGGTGGCGCTATAAAAGGCAGATGCGGAAAATGCAGGTCAACGGTTTGTCCTTGGCCTCTAGGGAGTGTGCATGCAACGTTTCACGCAGATCGTGCAGTTTTAGGTAAAACATGTGAAAAGCTGCCTCATGGTGGCGCTATAACAGGCCGTTCTGGAAAATGCGGGGCAGAGGTTCATCGTTGGCATCCAGGGAGTGTGTGTGCAAAGTTTGGCATCGAGCGGGTTAACGGTGCCGGAGATTAGCTGGTAACGGACGGACGGAAGGACACACGGACGGACGGACACACACACACACGGACGGACACACACACGGACGGAGTGCAAAACATACTCTCTCCCCATGCCTTCGGCCTGGTGGAGACAAAAAACATACTCTCTCCCCATGCCTTCGGCCTGGTGGAGACAATTAGGGGTTCAGTGTCTTGCTCAAGTACACTTCGACAGTAACTCTGGGGGAGCCCGGGTTCGAACTGGCAACCTTACGGTTACCATCCAGGCACTCTACCCCTGAGCCACCGCCGCCCCCATTATCTCAGAGAAGCATGTAGATCTTTCCTTTACATTTCCTTTATGTTCATAGTTTTGAAGTTGAAACAATCTTTGCCAAGCAATTCTGTTCTCCTGCCAAAAGCTGTTATTAGAATCTTAAGCAAACTTCCAAAGTTTCTAAAGTGAATATCCGTTGCACAAGTTTGAGCTTCATACTTCAGTCAATGTGATTTATCTGACTGCCAGTCAGAAGAAAGGCAAAGAGGAGAATGTAGTGCAGCCATTACTCTGATAACACACATACAGTATTTTTACAATTTATTTCCAAAGAGAGAACTTTTTGGAAAGTGAATGCACTTGTGACAGCCATGTACAGTATATGATGTTTACATTATATTACATTATGGCTAGGGATGTCCCGATCAGGGTTTTTTTGCTCCCGATCCGTTTCCGATCATTTGATTTTGAGACATACCGATGCCGATCTTTCCCGATCCGATCTTTATATTTTTATGTAACACGTATGCCATATCACAATTGCATATCCTAATGTATGTCACTCTAGTCTAGTCTGTTGTGTTCCCTTTCAATTATTGAAAGGCAAAATGTGACTATACTTTTATTAGAATGACTGTCGATTGTGTTTTTTTTTCCTTTTTTCTATGAAGGCATGGGATCATAGCAAAAATAATGATTAATTAGAGTGATGGATACAGTTCTACAGCTTATAGAACTGAAGTCAAGTTAAAACTCTTAAAGAGTATCTCTCTCATTCAGAGAGCGTACTACATGCCATCATGCATAGCGGGGGTTTAATTTCCTTTGTTTTCATCATAGGTGTGACTAGTCTTTGTTTGATGATCTCTGTCTGGAACCAGAAGGAAAACTAGCAGCATAAACACAGCATAAACACATTTTTACAAAATCTCATTGCTTATACATCTTTCTTTGAGATTTACATTAGACAATTAAAAATCCGATCTTTTCTCCCTGATTCCGATCTTTTGAAAATCATGTGATCGGAGCCCATTTCCGATCACCCGATTCAATCGGGACAACCCTAATTATGGCCAATTAATTTAACGTATGGTCAGAAAATTTGAATTTCCTGGCTGTCATGTTGGCCAGCCAGAAAAATAGTGGAAACCCTGCATAGGCTCCTGTAATCAATTTGCCAAATTGTGGTCACTGTGGTAGAAACCGCACACACTAAATCTATACGTGTGTGTGCGTGAGTGTGCATGCGTGCCGGTGTATCTGTCCTTCGAAGTTCTTGTGAACCACCCAAACGATCAAAATGTGCCGTACATGCCGCCAGAGTGTGGTGCCTGGAATGCAGTCTGCCGGATATGTGAACTAGAACTAGAACTAGAACTGCCAATCCAACCATATGCCCATATATGATATAGACATATGGAGATCTGGTTGTCCAGAAGCGCATGTCCAACCGACATGCCATTTATACAGTATTGGCATAATGCTCATATAATGGCGGGCAGTATATTATACTGATATAGGGGCATATAATAAAAGGTGTGTGTGTGTGTGTGTGTGTGTGTGTGTGTGTGTGTGTGTGTGTGTGTGTGTGTGTGTGTGTGTGTGTGTGTGTGTGTGTGTGTGTGTGTGTGTGTGTGTGTGTGTGTGTGTGTGTGTGTGTGTGTGTGTGTGTGTGTGTGTGTGTGTGTGTGTGTGCCTAAGCTAAGACGAAGAATGATGAATCAGTCTATGCTCATGGAAAGCATTTTTAATCGTAAGCCCGTTTCATGATTGAGGCCCAATCAATGTCTTTCTCAAATTCTACTATACTTGTAGGTACCTTTAGCTATCAGTCACAAGTATAGCAATACAAGTACTCTCTCACACACACAAACACAGGCACATGAAGTCCTTGCGCTCCCTCACATTGGCCTCTCCCGTAGGATAATGCGTGGTTTGATGTGTGAGTGAACGAGTGGGTGAGAGAAGGACAGATAGAAGGTCTGTCAGATTAGGAGAGTGGGCTATAGGTTGGAGCAGTGTTACTTGAGGCGGCTGTTTTGATACGTTAGTAAAATGCCATGAGTGACAGGCGTGACTACCATAAACCATTGTACATTCTACAGAAGAGAGCAGTATGAATCATGCACAAATTCCATTTTAGTGTTGAAACACGAAGAGATTGTGAAGCGACAGACGTTATTGATTATGTTTAGAGCAAAAAGGAAAACCCTGCCGTAGTGGGGATAGTAGGAGGAGGAAATATAATTTTAAAAATCAGTTTGCACGGACCACTCAGTCCTTCAGTAACAGGAATCAGAATGTGGAATTATCTGCATCTTCATCAGAGTCTGATGCATAAATGGACCAGATTGCATCCATGTGCACCATAGCTTGTGTTATTTGTAGAGAAAAATAATAATGTGTTAAAAACTGTTTGGGCTTCAGAATACAGGAGACATACAGTATCAACATTGCTAATGGGGCTAATTGAGCATTCATTAATATGTAATAGTAGTAATTTGGTAATTAGTTTTCCTTCCATGTATTCACAGTACAGCTTTCCACACCTTACAATCTCCTGGGGCTGCCACAAAACGAGCAGCACTAGTGGAATTTGGAGATGTGATTCAATTCTTAAAACTATATTTACTCTATTCTCTGAAATCACAGCCAGATACTTTTCAGCAAGTGCAATGTGCTTGTTCTGGAAATGTCATTGACGTTCTCAAGAGCATAGAGTTACACACGTGTCTTCTTAACTGGCTTCGGGAAACACTACTTGACGGCTTCTGGAAGAAGTAACTTAGAAGTAAACTTGTTTCCCGAAAGCCTTCTTAGCCTACGCAGTACTGTCCTGCACAGCACTTTGAAAGTGGAACCTGTAGCGCCCTTAACACCCTTCGTAGTGAGAAGATAAACCCAGATATATAGCTTACAACGCTTAACGTGCCACGCATACCCCAAAAAACAGACATACAAACCATCAACGCACTACGCCATGGCGTGTTGACAGGCTATAGATCTGTTTTTTGGGCACCCGCTATTTTGGCATTTTTGGGGGCTAAAAGTGCCCTTTTAGGGAATTTCAGCCCCTGCCTCTCTAACATTCTCTGCACGTGCCTGTGCTGAGCTTAACTTGTTTGTTTCATTTCATAGTTTTTATATTTAAACACAGTGACGGCAGTTGTTGTCCTCGCCATGTTTACGCACAGACAGACAGATAGATAGCTAGAATGAGAAGTGTGGTTTCATATCAACGGTCCATTGTGTGACCTGCTAATATTGTAAGTGGGCCGGTGGCATAGCCTCAGATGTTCTGGACTCCTGAAGCAGTCAAAATACAACCTTTGGATAATGGTTGAATTCAATTACAGAGGTGAGGTGACATCTGCAAGGTAAATGTATATGAAAACACTAAAGTCCCCATTTTGCAAGTAAAACACTAGCATGACTGAGAGGTCATTTTGACCGTTTTTTAAAGATTTTGAAGTTAATTATCTTTGCCCATGAAGCTTTCAGAAGGTTCCCCTTCCATGACCATCATCATCCATCATCTCAGAAATCTTTGACATCTGAAACATTTTCTAAATTTAAGCACATTGATTTTACTTCAGTCATGCTAGTGTTGAATAGAATAACATTCGATTGTGGGTTAATAAATAGGCCTACATATAAAAGAGGTTAGAATCGGTCTGGTCTCAGTTACAACTAGTCCAACTCACTGTTGTAACGGTCCCTCTCTCAATACAAACTGATGGTCACTCATGTTCTCCACATGAGAACATGAGAATAACTGGTCTGTTGAGTAGAGCAAGCATTCTTTCATATAAAGAGAGACCACCTACAGTCCTACACACTATACAACAAGTGAGTTGATAGTTCATATTTTGGGTGTAAAGAGTTTTCCCACGTTAGTAATCTAGAATAAGGAATTCTGATGACATACAGCAAGCTTTGGTCCCATGGAAGTCTGCATCTGAGCAGACTTGAGAAAGTGCAGCACTGCAAAATTCACAGACAAACAAAAGATTACTGAATCAGACTACTAACGTGAAAATTGGAAATTAAATTGTGCATTTCCAGTCAGTCAATCAGTCAGTCAGTCACACCCCATATATGGTCATGCCTTGTGACATCACGTGATGTCATCAATAGTAAGCCCATATATGGAGATCCCTGATGTCATCAATATTGGCCAGCAACTCTAAATCTCACCTCAAACCTCAAACCTTTAGATCTCCATATATGGAGCTGACCTGTTTGACATTCAATATGTTGATCGTTCCCCATCCATCCTTCCTCTTCGATGTCTCCCTTTTGACTGATACCTGTCCATTTAAACTCTAGAGTTTAAAAGCAATCGGTTGAAATAGGCTATCCAGCCATGCTGAAATGAGCATTATTACAGCATACCTAGCCATTAATAGAAGATTTGAGAACGGATGAATAAATATCAGTTGTGCTGATTAGTGATTAGACAGAGGTATACACTCCTGTATTTTCACATCAGCTCTTATGGTGGCACCTCAGAGCCAAATATTTTCTGAGGTGGCTTAGATCTCCATATATGGAGCTAACCTGTTCTGACATTCCATATGTTGATCTGACCTCATCAAACCCTGTACACTCAAGACACACTCCATATATGGCCAGTACAGAATTCATTCCATATGCTGATCTGACCCCCCCATGCCAAAGCGCCACACTCACCCAGCAGTCTGCTGTCACCCAGGCGGATGCATGCATGCAAGAAGCAACCTCGCCCTAAAGGACGAGGTCGCTTCTCGCCCTCAGGCGTCTTACTGGTATTAATTCAAAGAAGAATTATACTGTATAATGCTGTCTCATGGTGCCCTATCCCCAGAACATGTTATTCTTTTATCTCGTGTATTTGCAGGATGCTAGCTGTCTTGTCTATAATAGTACAGTATGTGCGTATGTGTGTGTGCGTGTGGGAGCTAAACTTGCCGTTGAACGCCAACATTCTTGTCTTACAGATTGTTTTGGGAAAGGTATTGAAAATACACATACATTTAATTGATTATGTTAATTAAAAACATACAAAGTATGTCATGATGTGTTGTTAGCTTATAGATCTGTTCTTTTTACCACATAAATCATGTGACAGCAGCAGTATGCAGTATTCTAGTTTGCAGTTTGTTTATCTGCAGAAATGCATGGGAATTGTGTTTTCAATAATGACTTACAAATGTCAATTATAATTAAAGCTGCAAGCAGCGATGCAAGTTACAGGCAAATATCGACCAATCAGAACTGGGAGCAGAGCTAAGCAATACTACTGAATGACAAGGATTTTCAACTGAGTCCAGTAGTGAGGTGACTCCTGACTGTATGACAAACTGTTCAAAGGTTATGGCAAATGATAGAAACTGTAACATATTGACCAAACAGAAGAGGGGACTAAGTTAAGTTACACCAATGAAGGTTAAGGACTCTGAAACAAGTTCAATGACACCACTCACAAGACTGTATGACAAATCATTGAAAAGTTAGAGAAAAAAATAGGAACTATCAAATGTCAACCAATCAGCTGCTATTTTCACATTTTACGAAAACTCACGATTTATAACTTTTCATCGTTAAGGTCTTTTGTGTATGCTGAGCGAGTTTTATGGGGAACGGACCATCCTGCTAGGAGGAGTTCGTTAAAGTGTGACCCGTGGAAATGGCATAAATTGCGCCAAAACGCCACAATAAATTAAAAATGGCCGACTTCCTGTTCGTTTATGGCGTTTAGGGACATGATACAGGTGTGTACCAATTTGAATACCGTCTTGTGGGGCTTCAAGTACAACGTTTTGTAGGGTGTGCTATTGAGCCATTAGGACACGCCCCTTTTTGAGACAATTAAAATACGTAATTTTTCGCCACTCCCACTTGTGTGTGTGCAAAGTTTCGCAACTTTTCGAGTATGTTCAAAAATGCAATTCATTCGGGGGAATAAGAAAGAAAGAAAGAATAATAGCTAGATAAAGTGCCACAAGGGGCACAGGTCTCCACCAGGGCAGGGCAGGTCAGGTTGTGGCCTCCTGGTGGCGCTATAATAGGCCAATGTGAAAACGGTGGCATTTCATCTTACACCTTGGATGTCAATTGGATGATTTGAAGCATTTTGTTCCAAAAATGTGTTTTGCAAAAGTCCACCTGTTGGTGGCACTATAACAGGCCAATGTGAAAAGGGTGGCATATATTCCTGGATGCAGGCTATGCACCAAAACGTTTGATATTGGCAACATGGGGGGAAGCAACTCTGGTCAGCCAATGCCAAAGGCAAAATCATCATGCAGTTATCAACTGTAGTGATGTGGACACTTAATTAAAACAATGGACTTACATTATTCATAGGTCTGTTTCCCAACAGCAGAATAGCCACACCTGTCCATTCGTACACTGTGATTTGCAGGATATGACTAAGTGAGCACTGTCTTGAAGTGATTGCTGGGCTCGATCTGGGCTTGTTTCATTGTTCCATTGATAAACGAGAGCCACTGTGTAGTGTGTATTCATTTGCTTGACTGAAGATCTGAAAACGCAAAATGGCAGGAATAGATATCCTACAGAGGGAATTGCATCATGATCCACAGAAAGTAAATAAAGCAGCCTGTTGTAGCACCACCGTGAGGTCTTTCTATTTGAAAGATTGGGGGTGGAGGCTGCTCCTTGGCCTACTGGGAGTGCCTGCGTGCAATGTTTCATGCTCATCTATAAAGATTTGGGATGGGGGGGTAAGTGTATACGGCATGTAGGCTCTTAGTTCATGGGACTCAGGGCAATGCAAATTAGAACTGATACGAAAATATGCTCTCCGAAAGTTATGGAACATTTTGGTAGAAATGTATGTGAACTCCGAAAGAACTACCTCCACTAATCATCTTCCGCATAATATGTTTTATACTTGAAATATTTAACTTAATTAATTTTATAATGGACCATGCTGTTCCCCATGTGGAGATCCACAAATATTGTCTGTATAGCGTGGCTCTGCAGGAGGCTAGCTATCTATCATCTTATCTTATCTGTCCAGAGATTGCACAATGCCAGTAGGCTCCATAAGTACCTTCACAAAACAAATTCAGATATGTTTTATGCTTTTTAATATATTAGATATACAGTAGGTTGCAACAGGGAGAGTGATGGGGGGGGGGGGGGGGGGGGGTGGCACACAGCAAAGGTCGTCGGGATTGGGACTCAAACACCTAGGCTGGATTACCAGCTTGGGTATCTAGGTGCCGAGACGGTTACGCCAGCCGCCCAGGCCGTCAATGGGCTCTGATCGTGCTGAAACCTTCCAAACCTTTCAAATGACTGATTTCACAGCTTAGTCATAGTTATATATTGTTCTTTTTTCCCCCCGAGTAAGTAATTTCCATAATTGACCATTTTAGGATATATGCCCCCCACCCAAAGGACAATTTATCTTGATAATACTGTAGCTGCATTTTAATTTGCAAGAGGGTATATCCTGCTGACTCATGGAATGTGGGGGTTGTTGTGATTCTACAGTATATTATGAGGACTGTGTGGCAGGGTTCTGTTCGAAATTAATCAGGTGGAGGTACAAGGATAGCAGACAGCCAGTGACCTTAAGACCCTGGTCCTTCATAAGCTATACTTAGTCATGACTCTTGACAAGGGTCCATTCACAGTGAGACTGCACAGCTGTAGATAGTTGTTATTTATCACAGCCACTAATCCTTTCTAGTTCGGAGGAGACACAGACACCGAAATAGGCACCTGTGTAGGGCCTTTTGTCTTGCTGAAGGAGGGAGAGATAAAGAAAGCGAGAGACGGTGGTATCCAAAAATACAAATACTCAAGTAAAGTACAGATACTGAAAAATGTTGTTACTGTAAGTACAGTACTCAATTACAGTAAGTTACTGTCGACAACTAGCAAGAGAGGAAAAGCTGTTCGTCAGCTCTAGCCTACACAGCACATTGTACCACATTGACCACCTCCCAGCCTTTTACTCTCATTACACGCACGCACACACACACACACACACACACAGCAGACTCTCTTAAGTGTGTAATTAGGCTGTCCCCAGGCTTGTTTGAAACCACTGTAGAGATATCTGTGCACCACACACAGATAATGTACACTTACTTCAACTAGACCGCAAATAGCCCCCATTGCTTTTTGAACTTTGTATTTTTACTGTGTGAATTTCCCCTTCCCAAACCTTCACTCGAATCATATATATTTTTCTCTTAATTAAATGACGTTTTCTGTTGGCGAGGTGATTGCTTTGAGTTTCCCTCCACGTTGAAAGGTTAATTGTTTCCACCTGCCTCGGGTCAGGACTGTGAGTGTAATGTAATTGAAGCACAGTCATGCAGGTAGAAGTCCCAATAACAGTGTCAGTGTGTAATGGGCCACAGAGGGTAATGTAGCGAGGCATGAGCTCAAGCTCATGTTGTGCAAACAAGCCTCAAAGTCTTAACTTTGTCTTGCCCAGCCCTCCTGACAAGCTACCATATTGGCCCAAATATAAGCCTAATTAGAAGACGATCCCGCTTTTCAAGATCGTTTTTTTGAGGGGAAAAAAACTTTTTGGAAGACTAATTCACTAATTCTTCTCGTTCACATGATTCACTTCGTCCAATCACACACTCATTCCATCTTCATACCACCTATTTAAACACAGTTTGCACTGCTCATCCCGCTTGCTTGCTTGCTTTTTGCTTCACACTCATACTGCTGCGCTGCTGTCTGCTTAAACTTTTGCTGCTCACCCTCCTTCACCCCAGCTACCACCTGTCGTTTTGGATCTGCTGTTTAGGTAAGGGGGATTCGGAGTCCCTATGGTTGGGACTGATGCACTTGATCGGAGTACCTAAAAAGCAAATCCAATTCATCGCCAAACCATATAATAATAAATGTATTGCTCGTTTTATATTCAATAAATATATATTTCATTCATTCCACTCCATTCATGAGTTGTCCTGACTGAACCTCTCTCAATAACAAAGAATCCTATAATCGAATTCTTGTGCACATTTGAGGCATGGCAAGAATCGTATATTAGCTATTTCGAATTTGAGAATGACTCCCCTATGGGACGCCCCTATCATTCCTCGCCCTGTGGCCGATGGTGTTTTAAAGAGGTGGTTCGACAGTGGGATCAGGACTGTCAAGTACTTAAATAGTAATAATAATTTTTCAAACTTTCAGCATTTATCTTCTCAATTTAACTTGCCTAATATATATTTTTAAATATCTCCAAATCAGGCACTGGATCAGAGAAAACTACACAGATTTCCTGTCTTTTCCTAATAAGTCACCCCCCTAACATAACAAACTCAGTATACGGCTGTTTGTCCGTCCGTCTGCCAGGCACTACTGCACCGAACAGCATGAAACTTTGCACGCACACTCCAAGTAGGCCTAGAAGGACTCCTTCCATCATGATCATGACGCAACTCCCCATATAGGCCATGCCCATTTCCGCCTTTGTTTTTTTCTTTTTTTTTTGAGAAAACTCTTTTTGCTCCTAGTCATTTTGTCCAAAACTCACAAATATTGCTACAACTTATCTCTGAAATCACGTGATGGTGGTGAATCTGTCATCTTTCAGATTGCATCCGAATTGTCTACGATTAGATTTCAAAGTTTGCACAAGTGGGCCGTTGCACAAACTGCCACAAATCATGAACGCAGTCATCATTTCTGATTGACGTAAAACACACTGCACACACACTCCCAGTAGGCCAAGGAAGAACCGCTTCCCCAAATATTTCAAATCGGTCTCATAGTGGCACTAAAGCAGGTCGCAACAGAGCCCTGGATCGTTAACCCGGCATGGTGGGGATCTGTCACGGCTGATGGGACATTTCATTAGCACCTGCATGGAAGTAGAAGACAATGCAGAGTAGTTGTTGGCAAAATGTGGCAGTTTACAACCCCCAAACTAGAGGCCAAAGTCTCTCTCTGTGCTCAGGCTACACCCTGCAATGAGTCTCTTGGCGCTCTCTTTCTCTCTCTCTCTCTCTGTCTCTCCCCCTTCCCTCCCTCTCTCTGTTTGTCCCATCTACAGCTAGCTTTTGGCAGACTCGAGGCCATATATTGGCTGGAAATTGAATTTGGACTGGATGCTGCGTGCTTACCTGCCGTGTCACCAGGCATTTTAGTGAGCTGGACCAGCCACTGCGCTAATATTAGCCAAGTCCCTTCTGGCACGGTGCACCAATCAGGGATCTCCTCGGGAAGAATGCTCTTGCCCTCCCTCCTTCATGGCTCCTCTCTTCATGGTTCCTCTCTCCCTTTCTCTCTATCTCTCTGTCTCTCTCCCTCTCACTCATACCCCTCACTGAGTGCTTGCCTCTTTGGAGCGTTCTTGGCTCTTAGTTATTTTGGGGTCATGCTTCCTTTGCTAGTACTCTCAATGCTCCATTGAGCTCAGGTGTACCTAATTACCTATATATATATATATGCAGGTGCTATCCTATATGCACACACACCCACTCAAGCTCGCTCTCTGTATATTGTGTTCTCTCCCTACATATGCTTCCTGTAATTTGAGTCTTCTGAGCCTGTGTGTATTGGCTAAGGCCATAATGTATATATGTACAGGTATGTGTGCTGTGTTTTGTAGGCTAAATGGCTCCAGTGTGAATAGAAGCTGAAATTCCTAAAGGTTGTCATTGAATTCTACCAATTTTCTAGCTCAGTTTGTCTGCACAGGGAAGTGAATGAACTGCACGCTCTCCTCCCTCAGTTGTACCCATGAAGTGCCCTTGAGCAAGGTAGACAATTCCCATCTCTCCAGGGGAGCAGGTCACTGGCCAACTGTTGTACTGGGCATTTCCCAGATATGAATGAGTGCCAACTATATGATGAATAGGCGCTGTTGAGTAAATAAAGTTAGAATGCACTTTTCTGTGAGTGAGGGCGGGGTGTATTACCTTTTATATTAAAGAGTTAATATCAAACATAATATCGTAACGTCAGATACATTCCACCTCCAGAGAGAAGTGGAGGACGTATACCGGGCATCTTCGCCGTTATGTCCCAAGCATTTATGTATGCCGCAGCTCAAATCATGGATGTCGATATTTCTTATGAAGCTCTACCATTAGGATTAGGTACAGAGGGACAGGGGAGATGTAGCGCTGGATAGCATTGATCTGTGAGAGCTAACCCTGGCAATTCGTAAGCGTCTTTCACTTTGGTCTCCATCTTCATGTGGTTCATTTTCACCTCCAGCTGCGTCCACGTTCTCCTCGTTCCTCCTCTTTCATATGCTTACCCACATAAACACCTCTCTGCCAATGTACTTACAGTATGTTTTAACCCACATAAACACCTCTCTGCCAATGTACTTACAGTATGTTTTAACCTCCTCTTTCATATGCTTACCCACATAAACACCTCTCTGCCAATGTACTGACAGTACGTTTTAACCTCCTCTTTCATATGCTTACCCACATAAACACCTCTCTGCCAATGTACTTACAGTACGTTTTAACCTCCTCTTTCATATGCTTACCCACATAAACACCTCTCTGCCAAGGTACTTACTACTAGGGATGTCGGGGGTTAACCGGCTAGCCGGTTAGCCGACCGTTAAGAAATATCCGGGTATGCTTATCAGCTTTACGGTTAATTTGCATAATAATAAATGCGTGTTCTGATCTTTAATCCCTTTTATTTTAGATCGTTTTTAGTAATAGTACAACATAAACATTACAGAGACTGTAGTTGTCACTGTACAATACTTTAAAACAGTTGTCATGTTGCACACATGCCTAAAATTGCTGTTATTTGCGCCGGCCAGCTTGTCACACTCCAGGCTGCATGAACAGCAGCGCTCGGGCGCTGTTTTCTGCCCCCGCAATGTCGTTGTCCCAAAGTTCTCTGTTGTACTTCAAATGGCTAGTTGGCTACAACGGTAGCTTTGCGGTAGTCAAAACTTAAGCGAGTGACAGCGAGACGAGATTAACACAACATGTCGACCGTATCAATGCAGAGACCTACATTATTAAATCCATTAATGGCCTGGAGGGAGAACGTTTACAGCCGCCGCCGCTTCCTCCTCCTCCTCCCGGCTATCAAGTTAGCCATGTGCTATCGATGTTTGAGGGTTTTCTCGTCAGCGAAAAGTCAACAAACAGAACACGGTGACATGCATGCTGATCTTCCTTAATAATAAAAAAAAGGCTTAGCCCATGCGTCCAGTGGCTTTATAGATATAGGCTGCTCAGATCTGGACTGGACTTATTTATGTTTTGGACTAGAACCGGCGGACCTCTGTACTGTAGACGCGCAGATGCATGCATGCAGATGCGATGCGTTGTTTATTGATGATTAAGCCTACAACAATTTATTTATATTGTTAACTGTTGCTTTTTTGTTTGTCTTTTTAAAAGGAGCATAAATAAATGTATACCATTTCGTCTACCAACTTTAATTATGTAGCCTATACATGCATATTACATTTGGGGTAGCAAAAAAAAAATAAAAAAAATCAACCAATTATCCGTTAATGACCCGGTTAATCCTGTCGGCTAACCGGATGGGAAATTATCCGTTACCGACATCCCTACAGTACGTTTTAACAGCGGGCGACAGCCAGACGCATTTTCCGGAAGTGCATTATTTGTCTATGGGACCCGGCAACTACTGGCGATAGCAGGCGAACAGGCGATGGTCGAAAAGTGGGCGGAGGAACGCCGAAAAGATGAAAATAATTCATCTTTTGGGCGACGTCGTCCGGCAATAGTGGGTGATTAGGCGATAGCCAATGAAATTGAAGTGTCGCTTACCGTTGTTCTCCACTACTAGTCTACACTGGCTCTTTGCTCTCTCCCCTTTGCCTCCCCTCTCTCTCTCTCTCTCCCCTTTGCCTCCCCTCTCTCTCTCTCTCTCTCTCTCTCTCTCTCTCTCTCTCTCTCCCCTTTGCCTCCCCTCTCTCTCTCTCTCTCTCTTATTTCACCTCCATCTCTCTTCCACCATATCTACTTACATCTATATGGTTATCGCTTTCACTTTCGTTTCCTACCTCCCTTATCTCTATGACTTTCTCGATCAAATACTCACACCAAAGCCCCCCCTCCTCCCCCCCCCTGTCTGCCAGCTATGTAGGCTAGCTCCGTGGAGACTGGGCTGGTGCAGCTTTTTTATTCATGTTCACCTAACCTCTCCCTCCTCTCTCCCCTCGCCCCATGTCTCCTATTCTCACCCTACGTTATCGTTGTTATTGTTAGTTCCCCCAATCCCCCGCCCCCAGTCTCAGCATCCCTCCCCGGCTTTGCTGGATATACATTCAGATAGCTTAGAGTGACTATGTTTGCAGTTGTGCAAATCAGGACAGATCTCTGCTACACAGATGCCAGAGATCAATTGGAGCAGAGAGGCTTGGCGCACCAAGTCAGTGCACAAACGTATCCACATGCAGCCTGCAGTCTGAGATGTGTCCTGCCTCTCCAATACCATCCCCGGTGTTCTTCTGTCTCTCTTGGCATTAACGTTTGTGTGTGTGTGTGTGTGTGTGTGTGTGTGTGTGTGTGCGTGTGTGCGTGTGCGTGTGTGTGTGTGTGTGTGCACGTGCGTGCGCGCGTGCATATATTTAAGTCCTTTGATATCTGTGTTGAAGCACTAAACCAACAACCCCCCCCCCCCTCTCTCGCCTCCCTTCCTTGCCTTCCTCCCTGCAGGTGGGTCCAGATCGCTTGCCCACGTCTGTCTATCGATTGGGGCACAGCCTTCTCCAAGCCCCTGCTGTCTCCATACGAGGTAAACACACGCCTGCTACAGTATCTATACACACCAGGAACTGCTATCGCTCACTATCAAAGGAGGACAAACTTCCATTGCACACACACACACTGTGCACACACACACACACACACACACACACACTGTGCACACACACATGCAAAAGCACACACAGGTGTGCATGACTGCCCACCCTTAAAGCCCTTCATAGATGTCCTGTAGCCACTGAGCTAACCTACGATAAGGACTACATGATGGATAGTGATCCCTATATGCCCCACCCTGCAATGAGTGCAGTGGTCACTTCTTTTTATAGTGGTCCTCTCTCTCTCTCTCTCTCTCTCTCACACACTCACTCTCTCTTTATTTCTCACTCACTCACTCACTCACTCACTCACTCACTCACTCACTCACTCACTCACTCACTCACTCACTCACTCACTCACTGTTCACACAGTAGAGCAGCACAGGAGACTAGCTCCCCCTAATGGCTGCAATGGTGCACTGCTTCCCCAACTGCCATGTTGTTGTCATAATTGATGTAATTTATTTATTTTCAAAATGTGAAAGAGATGGATGGGATAGCAGCGCATAGAGATCAATTTCAAAGAAAATGTTTATGTGCTACTGCAGATGGGGTAGCGGGTCTCTGAAGACATGCATGCTTTGTGATAGGTGTGGCGGTAATGGGCTATTACAGTATGTGACTTGGCCGCCATTTGTTTGATATCAACTATTAATTCAATCAATCATTCCCCTCAAAGATGCAGTGCTGTGGCCCCAAGGGAATTACTGTCTTGAATGTTATCTTTCTTTTTGGCTTGCTTGATGTTTGTTGTTCGGGCTGTAGATCTTTGTACATCTTATCACAGCCATTGCCTTGGTGTGTACTACACATTTCAGAGGGAAATCATTTCAAATAATGATAGCATCAACCATGGCCATCAGTTGTTATTAACGGACCTTTATGAAATGGGGCTACGTGCACTGCACTGATGGTGATAGTATTGATGAATGACACAGGGGGGGGGGGGTTAGATGGGGGGCAGAATTTCCCCATGGGGAAATGGTGGATGCATAAAGTGGCAATTTGTTCTCATGAGGCCCTTTGTAGCAGAGCGTGTGCCACTCACCCTCGCCGCTATTTTGCAGCAAAACCGGCGCGTGTTAATGATCTGCACCTACATTTGTGTGTGCGCGTGTGTGTGCATACTTGCAAGCTAATTCATAGTCATAGTCATCTGCCCTACTAAAACTGTATCGTACTGCACGCAGCTCTGCTCTCTGGCATTTATAATTGGGAATGAAAAGCAAAAGTGTGTGTGTGTGTGTGTGTGTGTGTGTGTGTGTGTGTGTGTGTGTGTGTGTGTGTGTGTGCGTGTGCGTGCGTGCGTGCGTGCGTGCGCGGGGGGGGGGTGCTTATTTTCAGTGTCTCATGTTATATTTATAGTCAATAAGACACACTTGGCTCTCCTGTCAGTGTAGGGATTAGTAGGAGAAGCTATCTTCCAAAGGGAGATGTAGCAGTAGTGAGAGGAGTGGCTAGAGTCTGGAGATGGAGGATAGAGGCCAAGCAGGAGAATGGGAACAGAGAGAAAACTAATGCAAAGACGATGAAAGGTTTATTTGAATTTGCAGCAATGGTTTAAAGAGAATGGGAGAAACAGAAGTTTGTTTGGACTGATATATCAATGTAATATGACCCGTGGATTATTAGGAACTATGGCCCTCATTTATCAATCGAGTGGAAATTCTGCCCCAAATTCGAGTGTAGGATTCGTAGTACACCCACGTCGGGTCGGCATTTACAAAGTGATCGTAGACAGCTGTTCCTTCCTAATTTCATTCCTAGCAGTGATAAATGTGACGGCTGAAATCAATCTGGCACGCCCTATAAAATCTAGCCGCGCCCTCGGTTTTGCGACATGAACAACTGCAATACGACCTGGAAACCATGGTTACAGGGGAAAAAAAGTTTCTGCTGCCCCCTCCCATACACACACACACACACACACACAGACGCACGCACGCACACGCAACTTGTTGTATCTTAAATAAATAAACCTGCATGAATTAAATAAAGCTGTAGGACTACCCTGTCTGTTTCTCCTCTCGCTTCGCTTCCCTTGCTGCACGCCTCACCCCCCGCACGCACGCACGCACGCACGCACATATCGCAATTTGCAAGCAACTGTCACTGTGTTGTTAGTTGTATATTAAATTATTAAAGTCTTTATTCATTTAATATACAACAAGATATATTAGTGAACGAAAACCTGAACCTGTGAACCATGAATTATATAACAAATAGGCGCGCACGCGCTGCTGTTTTGCAAGGTGCATCTCCTGTCCTGTCTGTCTCTCTCTATCACTGTGGTCCGTCCGTGACACCGTGACCAATTGACCATGCACGTCCGACAGTCTATTTAAATTGCCTCGCTGTCAACTGTCAATTATATGAATATTGCAGCCAAAACCGTATAGCCTCATGTGGCACTGGACAGTGGTGTTGGTGTGGTGGGCTGCAGGCTGGCTTAGGCTATACTATCTCCGATGCGTTCCCACTTGCGCTGGCACGGCACATTTGGCATTCGAGCGACGCGTCGGGTTTATTAAACGAGGAGGAGATTGCACATACTGTAACTCCAGAAAGACATCGGCCTGCTGTAGATTCGGCTACAGTAGGCTACCCAAGTTGGGACTCTCCGCAGCTTCAGCGCTGCACTATACTCTCCATGGAAATATTTCAGCACAGACAGCCCAAATCCTCGCATGTATGCGCTCATCATGCAAAACACTGTTTAAATGGCTTACGCATCTAACTTGCAACATTGTTTTTAAATGCGCGATTTTAATTGCTTGCTTGTAAAGTTGGAAATCTCCTACTAATTTCATATGACACAAAGACACATCGTTGATGTATTCCTTTACTTTTTTTTTCTTTTTTACATTTAGCCCATATACATAGTTTTATATAAACATTTTAGGAGTGAATACATATGTTTCGATGCCTGTGACAGCCTCTCAGCTGGTCAAACAATGCTGCTCCGCTGTTCTACGACAGAAAAACAGGTGAGGACAAAGCGTACGACAGCTCCCGACCAGACGTGGTTTTTGTCTTGGCTCAAGTTCAAAATCAAACGTTGGCGCAAATGGTAAATGCCGAAAATTGCGGTAATTTCGGCGTACACCCATATTTTGGCGTACGCACGGTTGATAAATGAGGGCCTATGTTAGAGTGGGAGTGATTTTTGTGCAAAAATAATCATGGAAAACCCCTAGTTTGACCCGTCACATGCTACTTAAAGCATAATGTAAATTTGAAAATGTTGCCTTATATTGGATGTTAATGGTACCCCAGCTTATTATGCTAATTATGGAAATTGTCCAACATATGCAAGTTAGCATCCAGCAGTTTCTAAATGCTGGGAACCCATATTCAACATTTCTAACATAAAACCTTAGGGTACTCAAAATGTCCGGGTCCAAATTCTGGCAAGCGGACTACCACCTGAACTATAAAACAAAAAGTTAGAACCGGCACCATTTCATGATCAGTACTTACTACATACTAAACATATGCAACAAAGCATGTACCAAAAGATTAAAAATCATTGTTTCCAATTCCAACCCTGTGGTGTGAGAACAGCCAGAACATTGACATAGCTATTTGTTTTAGAATAGATTTCTCCATGTATTTCATGTTTATAAAATACATATTGTGTTGGGGTTAGAGGATGTGATTTTAGAAGAGGTCACATGCATAATTAGCCGCAATTTGCAACTCTGATTTTTTTTAATAATAATGGGATTAAACTAGAGTTGCAATACCCTCCATTGACTCCCCATTCATCCAATTTGCATCTGCGATCTGCTTGTATTATACATGTTAAACTCACCAACATTGCAGCTGTAGGTCAAGCTTTAATTATCCTCTTTCAAACTGCAAAGCTTTTGTTTCATAAAAATCCACCGAAGACATGTTATGAGCTACTTTCTGTATAATGTCCTCGCAGTTGCTAGCAGGGCTGAGCTGTCGCTAGGGCTGTGCTGGTAGTTTTGAAGATGCACGCAAGCCCCCAAAGCCATTCGCAGTTTTCGCACCTCGCTAACAAAACCTGCCGATCGACGCCGAGTGTCACAGCTTGAAATAGCAGGAATGACCAACCATGGATGCATGACGCATGATGCAATGGTGTGACTGTCGATTGATATTCTGTCTGAAGTAGTCTAAAGAGTTGGATAACAGTGGCTTATGGATTCATGAACTAATTTATTACAGACGTGATATTTGCAAGGTAAATGCATAATTATTAACAGTGACCACACTAAAGTTTCCCCATTATGCAAGTAAATAGAATAAAATGTCATATACAGTATATTGTGGGTTAATAAATAGGCCTACATTAAAGAGGTTATTTCAATCTGTGATTGCTCAAGAGCCCCACTAGTTAACACATTCCCTCCCGTTAAACTACGTGGGATCACTCTGGCCTGTGGGTTTTTATCAGCGCAATGTTGATCATGGATTTATAAGCTCCCAAACCTCAGATTTTCTCTCATTTTGAGCAGAAAAGCGAATAATAAGCGCACGCCCACGTACGTGCACGTCGGATTCACATTTAGACTGTTCTACCATGTGAGTAAAAAAAAAGAATAAAAAAGTATATATATATTTTTTATTACAGATAAATGCCAATTAATCAAATCTCGTAATCTTGTTTTGGCACAGTGGTGTACAATAGCTATTCACGAGATTATCTCGTTTCAGCACAGATTGTGTTAAAAAATCCACAGCATATCTTTGGTTGCTAGCAAACTACTGGTTCCGAAAATGTACCTGTGCAGTAGCCCCAACTATTGTCCCTGACCTTGACACCAGATTTCTAATTTTTTAAACCCTATACATTGCTTACGTTATCTGGGGCATCCAGGTGTCTATTATCGCCCCTTTCATTTTCCCCCTACACCAAATCTCTTTGACCGAAAATAGTGGTTAAAGTGCCGTAGTGCTTTTGGACATATGGCTTCATAAGAATGAGATTCATTGACTACCCATAATTTCATATGAATACAATTATGAGATAATTTGAATAGAGTTAAATCATGCATGCCATGTATACACTCAATATATTACAATATTCAGAGACAATTCTATTCCACATAGAGTTTAGAATTATTATGCAATGGTTGCCATTCTCCTGCAGCAGCTGGTTTGGCATGCAGTGTAACTGCAGAGACAGCAGCCGTGACAACTCTGTTTAAATGTATGCAGACTCAATTGTGACACATGTCTGCTGTGAGAGTCTGTCCCATGACTTCTCCACAGGGCTGTGAGAGTCTGTCCCATGACTTCTCCACAGGGCTGTGTGAGTCTGTCCCATGACTTCTCCACAGGGCTGTGAGAGTCTGTCCCATGCCTTCTCCACAGGGCTGTACTACTGAGGCCATTCAAACATGTACCATAAACAGGGCTTGTATTCCTGTTAACCACTTTCAAACTGTCAATATATATATTGAAAATTGGGAAAATTGCAGACCTGCAGTACAAGCTGTTTTTGCTTTGTACAACAAAGTGGTTGTTTGACTACCATGGTAGAGGGGGTGTTTTGTTTGTTTAGAAAAGTTATTTAGGACTGCACCAGTGATTAAGGATCCTGGGGCTACACAATTAAATGTGACTTGACTTACAGTATATGTGACTATCTACCTCAAATGTACTGTATGTCTCGGCAAACGGTCTTTCTCTCTCTTGTTAATCACTCTTCTTGTTCCCTGTCTCTTTCTCTCTCTCCAGGCTGCCGTGGCTCTGCAGCAGGTGGCCTGGCAGAGTGTGTATCCCATGGACTTCTATTCCAATCAAAGCCTTGGGCCATGGGCACCTAACCACCCTGACAACCAACCAGCTAGGCCTGCCCGCAGACAGACACAGGTGAGGAGAGTAAGGGGATAAAAGAGAGAGTGTGTGTGTGGTGGTGGTGGGGGGGGGCAGCAATACAGTTGGGTGCCACCGATATTGTCCCTTATCATTTGACCCATTTAGGCCTGACCTCAAAATTTTAAAAAATCCTTCTAAATCCTCCAGTTTTCTGAAATAAATATTTTCACGATTCTTCGAAAATAGCAGACCTACAAGCTCGTAGCGCGCCACTCGGTGGCGCGCTATGAGCTTGTAGATCTGCTATTTTTCTATAGCTAAATTATAACAATGTTTAAAACACCAAAAGGGGTTCCCGCCCAAAATGGGTTAACTGTCCTTTTGCGCAGATCACGCAAACCTCAGCAAAAAGAAAAGGACAATATCGATGGCCTCCAACTGTAGGTGAATCCACATGTGCCAGTGTGTGCTCTGTGGTTTGCAGTGGAGCTTAGTATTACAACACTGCCACCCAGTGGCGTAGTGAGTAGTGACAACAGAAGTGGATTCTAATCTAGACCACTCTCTTACTGGTAGAACTGAGTTTGACCTTGAAGTGCAGTATGCTCTTTTGTCAATGAAAAGATATGTAGTCTCATTCGTTTGTTCATGTCACTGCAGCCATATATATTAATACTGAGTTGTTCACAGTTTACTATATGCACATACCAGCGATTTTGCTCTTGTATCATATTCACTGGGTTGGGGGTGCGAATATGGTCAATGTGAGCATACTGTACACGTTAAATGTGTCTTGGGTGGGGGTACTGGCATTAATCTAAAGCTTTCCCACTGTCTTCCTATAGAAGCATGTCTCGGAGCCAGCCACTTCCACCAAGAAGTGTGAACAGAACCAGTCCATCTCCTGTGCTTGTCAAGAGAAATGATTGTGTGTGTGTGTGTGTGTGTGTGTGTGTGTGTGTGTGACTGTGTGTGTGCATGTGCACGCATCCGTGTGCGCGCGTGTCCGTCCGTGTGCGTGCGTGTGCAAATATTTGCACCACCACTGTCTTTGTCCCGGATGCCTTGTTCCACTGTCCCTCTCATGGACAGCACCCACCAGGAGTAATGCCAAACCTGTGGGATGGGCGTAGGTACACTTATCCCAAATACCCTTCAATCCAAAATGGATTACCGTCACTAAATCCTTGTATTTTGGTGTGTGTGTGTGTGTGTGTGTGTGTGTGTGTGTGTGTGTGTGTGTGTGTGTGTGTGTGTGTGTGTGTGTGTGTGTGTGTGTGTGTGTGTGTGTGTGTGTGTGTGTGTGTGTGTGTGTGTGTGTGTGTGTGTGTCATACAGGTATTTGCGTGTGTGCTCGCGCACATATGCCGTATATAAAGTGTATATGCCTGTGTGGGTGCAGTGCACAAGTGTGTCATATCCCTGCATAAGAACTGCCATCTTCCATCGCACTAATAGGAGAATTCTTTCAGTGCTGGGACATATTTAGGCTTTTCATATCTCAGGCTTACTGCCAGATTTGCATATTGTCGAGTTAGATGCTGAGATGACCCTGAACAGGTTGTATGAAGGGACGTGCCTCTGAATGTGGGTGGAATTAAATGTAATCCCTGAATAAACTCAATACTGTATGCTGTCAGACACTTCAATTTGAATCCTCTTATGCCATATTTCAAACACAAACATCTTTTGACAAGAAAGTTGGTTTATGCACAAATTAAATATAATGGATTGTATTTATTTTATTTGTATCACTGGATTAAGTAAAAATAATGTGCCAAATGTATTATTGATTGATTGATTTATTTTTCTACTAACTATTTCTACTAACCCGAACCCTTTTGTGCTACAATAGATCCCAGTGTGTGTAATAGTGTATGAAAGAGCGGCTGTGGCTCAGGAGGTAGAGCAGGTCGTCCAATGATCCATGGGTCGGCGGTTCGAATCCCGGCTCCTCCTGTCTACATGTCGAAGTGTCCTTGGGCAAGACACTGAACCCCAAATTGCTCCCGATGTGCTGGTTGGTACCGGTGTATGAATGTGTGTGTGAATGGGTGAATGTAATGCACAATCTATGTAAAGCGCCTTGGATAAAGGCGCTATATAAATGCACCATTTACCATTTATTTACCAAAGAGTGATTTGCGATGCATGGGAAATGTATGTGTGCACACTAGGGGTGTAACGATTTGAAAACGGCAACATTGACTATGTATCGTATCGTTTTGCAATGGAAATAATCGGTATCGAATCGTTTTGCTATGCAATTAATCAATTGTATCAATACTACATTTTTGTGCGTGGTATTTAGTAATTTTTAGAACAAAAATGAAAAAGAGGGGTTTAATTACTTAATTAAAAATAATGTCAATGTATTTTAAATAGTTACTGTATCGATTTCAAATCGTTGTATCGTAATGAACCAATATGGTCCATGTATCGTATCGTCAACCATGTATCGTGATACGTATCGTATCGCTGTTAAAAATGTATCGTTACACCCCTAGGCGACTGTGGCTCATGAGGTAGAGCAGGTCGTCCAATGATCCATGGGTCGGAGGTTCGAATCCCGGCTCCTCCTGGCTACATGTCGAAGTGTCCTTGGGCAAGACACTGAACCCCAAATTGCTCCCGATGTGCTGGTTGGTACCTTGCATGGCTTCCGCCGCAATCGGTGTATGAATGTGCGTGTGGATGGGTGAATGTAATGCACAATCTATGTAAAGCGCCTTGGATAAAGGCGCTATATAAATGCACCATTTACCATTTACCTAGTGCATACCTAGTGGGCAGAGATGCACTCTGACCTGACCACTAAAAACATTCTGAGAAGGGACAAACTTAATAGCTAAAGAGAGGCTACTACGACCTAATAATACTCCTGTATTAAAGAATTCATAAATACAATATCTCTATTGTTATCATCACACTGAGGATGTACCATCTTGACTTGTACCATCCTTACATGGGCCAGTCCTGCTTCTAGTAATTTCTAACCCTGATTAATTTTGATTTGTTCAGCACGCTCTACTGAAAGCATGCCAACTGCTCAGAAGTCGTGGGTCTCTATGTGTTCTGGAGGGACCATTCATCGGATAATGCTTTGGATTACCTGCATATTATGTATTAGCTTGGCTGACTAACCACTAAACCAGACTGAACATACAGTAGCTGATGTGACAGTACTATCATAGCCTGGCGCAGCCACACTTCACCCGCCCCTATTGCATATGCATATGCCCCGAGGCGGATGCGCATTGGTATATTAGTATCGCCACGCGAGGCTAACACTATCAGGGCAGACCCAAATAAGCCTTTGGAATTTGGAAGAGATTTTCCATACATAGATATTTCCCCAACTCTGATTTCTTTCCTGTGACAACTCTACCCTGCTTTAAAACCTTTGGAAAAGGTCCATGCTTGATTGGTAAATGTACTATAGGAGTAATCGGTCTGTAGCCTCTGCACTACACCGCAAAATCCTAGTCCTTCATTCAACTGAGAGTGTAAAATTGGTCCAATCTTCATTCTTCCACAATACTTTAGTTTTACAAGGTTTTACTTCTGTTTGAGAACCAAAGTCTTTTATCTCTTTCCATATATTTTTGGACTGGTGAGCATTTGTATTTGCTGCAACAAAATAGAATTGACTTGGCTTTCTCCTTGGGCCTACTACAGTAGCTTGGTTTCTCTCCCAGAGTATTTTCTCTCCCAGAGTGATCTCGAGTTACAGTATATTTTCAATTCATTAGATGCCAGTCTCTGTCTGATCAAAGCAAGAAACTCATAAGCGATTCATTTCCAATTCCTATGTGTAATTCCTCATTGATCAGCGCCACAAATGTAATAATTTCCCATTTTCTAAAAATACAAGATTCTGTATCCTAAGAATGATTACAGAATCTTGCTTGTTGTTGATGTGTTATTATTTTCTTTTGCCATTACAATAAAATAAATGCAATAAACATGCTGTGCTGCTGAAGTGATGAGCAGTTTACTAGACTGAGGAGATGTGTTCCTGGCTGCTCTACATCATCATTTATTGATGGAGGAGCCTGTCAATAAAAAGTCCATTGCTACCTGGCTGCCAATGATTGACAGCAGTGTGCTATGACTTCTGTTGATCCTGGGAAGCCCTGTCTCTTCTTGAGTGATGCAGTACATTGTCTAATGCTCTATTTTGAGTTGCAGGGGGGGGGGGGGGGTAGAGAGACATCAGGGAGAACTAGCCTGGCTAATAAACCAGACGCGAATCAGCCGTTGGTAAAAAAAAAAAGAAAGTGATATGGGTAACTTTTTCGTGTCAAGGACCCCCGAATTGATATGCATTTGACCACTGACCCCCATCTGAAAGTGTTTTGTGCCAGGGACGCCCATAAAAGAAGATTTTTTGAAAATCTAAATTATTCAAAATTCGTTAAAATATACAGTACTGTATCTGACTTAGTACTATATCTGTTCTTTTTTAAATAGCCAACGTATAAATGGATAAAGTGGTTAAAATGATTGTGATGCTTTATTTTCATTTACCCCGTGGGGTCCCCAATCCCCACTTTGAGAACCACTGAGATACTCCATCTACTCTGCTCCATATCCATAGCAACAGCAGCTAGTGTTTTCAGTCACATGACCTGCTGGCTGTCTTAACTCTTAACAGTTTGGTGCTACTGTAGATAGCCGCTTTAAGTGATGTCAGTCTAGTTCCGAATGAATTAGTAATAAGCAGAGCTTTGTCTACTTTGTGTGAACTGCATTTGGAGAGAGAAGATGATAAGCTGATATGCTTATAGAAGTATACAAGTCTCCCGTTCCCACAAACCTTTCAGTATCACAGTAAAGATCTGAGGACCTCATTAGATCAACAGAAAATGTATAATTCATTTACAAATACACCCCTATCAGGAGGCACCGCCGCCGACGTTCTGCACGTTACAGAGTTCCGGTAACGGACCTCTTTGCCACGGAGAAGAACACAAAACCTCCTCTATTCTTCTCCCTGACAGGCAGACCTAGACCTAGGCTTGGACACTTTGGCGCACCAGTGGCCTCAGGCCTGCTCTACGCCTTCCCACCGCTAATCCCACAGGTTCTAGCCAGGGTAAGGACTCTGGGCGCGGAGCCGGCCTGGGGTTCCTGGAGGCAGGAACATCTCTCAAAGAGAAAACCAGCACTCACGGAACTCTCGTTTTAAGTCACTTTTAATTATTTTAATTAGTTGGCATGGTATGCCGCAGAGCAGCACCACAACGAACGCATTTCGGCATTCACGCCTTCATCAGCGTTGTCTGTGCTGGAAACACCGGAAATGTCACATTGTATAGTCTCCCTAGGTGAGACAACTACCCATGCAGAACCTCTCAGCCATCTTGTACCAAAAGTGCAACCATATTACAGTTCAGACACAAAATTGTGTCTTAAATGCATATATATAAGGGGGGCGCCTTTCGAGGTAGCCGGCCCGCCCCAGAATGTCATCGAGACCATTCTAAGTGCTAGAGCGGCTTCCACCAGACGTTGATACAACACAGCTTTGAGCGTTGGTGCTCGACCCCGTTCCAGGCCTCGTGGCCCTCATCCTGACCTACCTACAGGTGTTCCTAGACTGAGGTCTAGGTTTATCCTCGGTATAAAGGTCAACCTGGCGGCGATATCCACCTACCATTTGGGCGTGAACAACGGACCAGTAAGTGAACACCCGCTGATCCGCCAGGTCATGAAGGGTGTCTTACACCTCCGACCGGTTACTAGATCCTTAGTTCCAGACGGTTCTGGGTGTGGCTGCGTGTTGAGCGTCAGTCCATGGCATTTCTCATGTCACACAAGTGTTCCCTTGGGCTTTTGAGTTGGCTTGCCGTTGAGCCCTTCCCGGAGCACATAAGACCGCTGTGCTGTCGGCTCCTTATTCAGGGACTAATAGCTGCCAGGCTGGGTGTCTGGTTAGCTATTCCTTAGTGAGATAATAGTTGCCAGAACTGGCAACTATGGTCTGGTTAGCTAGGCTTGCCCCATCTGGTTTAGGAGGGCCCTCCAGGGAGTTGGAGACAGTGGTGCTGTCGGTTCCCTGGTTTAGGTCTACTGGCTGCTAGGTCTGAGGCCTAGGTAGCCATCTCCTCCCTATTTGTCCCCCTTGCGGGGGTATGCACGTGCTACACTCTAGGGTGGCGCACGTGTGTCCCTGGGAAAGGGTGGACCTTGGATCGGTCCTATCAGCCGGGGTGATCATACGGGAGTGTTATGATCCCCAGCTGACTCTTCAAGAGAGGCACTTTATGCAACTTCGGGTTACTTCAGTAACCTTCAGTTGTATAAATGATTCGAAGAAGAGAGTCATTAAGCTGCCCTTCTGCTTTGTCAGGGGCCAGAAAGGTAGATTGATAGGAATGAAGCCCACTGGTTTTATACCAGGTGGGTGGAGTTGGTGACTTACGAGCGACAGCTGCATGATCCAATGAAATTGTTCTGGAGTGTATGCTAAGTTCTGTGCGTCCGCACCACCTGGTGGCGGAACCCCAAATGACTCTCTTCTTCGAGTCACTTATACAACTGAGGTTACTGAAGTAACCCGAAGCTTTTTGTCTACTTTATTAACCTGTGGCTATTTAGAATAAAATCATACAGTATGTTTCTAATTTGTGTAATTTTCTTCCAATATGCTCCAATATATCTACCCGGAAATACATTTTTGGTGATGTCATGATGATTAATGACATCCGCCCCCTGCAGGTCTGCCAGCATCAAACACAAACCCAAAAACGTCTGGGTTTCCGAGGCTAGACAAACCCCCTCTCATCTTATACTGCAATTGGCCACTAGGTAGCACTATTTACATAGCCTGAGACGATGCAGTTGCTTGTGTGTTGTGTCTTGTGTGATGCAGTTGGATCATGCACTTTTTGTGTCAGTTAGCTGCTTTTAGTGCTTGCCATGTGCTCTCCAGTCTTGTGAGTGTAATTGTCTCGAGATGTTGCCCGGGAAGACTTTTGTATTCTCCTCAATTTGACTTGGCATCCCCTCTGCTCTGTCCCACCTCAGTTTACCCCATGGCTATGATTGCATATGATTATCCACATTAACCCTAGCACCCCTATATTCTACCAGCTCAGTGGCCTTGTGGTTAGAGTGTCCGCCCTGAGACTGGGAGGTCGGGGTTCAATCCCCGGCCGAGTCATACCAAAGACTCTAAAAATGGGACCCAGTGCCTCCCTGCTTGACACTCAGCATCAAGGGTTGGATTGGGGGTAAGTCCCTGCGACATACTAGCGTCATGTCCAGGGGGTGTACTTGTACATCAAGCTGCCTCACGCTACAGAAACAGGAGATAGGCTCCTGCCCTATGGGCCTCATGGCTCGGCAAGGCTACTTACTTACCCCTATATTCTGAGGCAAACATTGAAAATTGAAGATTTTAAAAATTGAAGATTGATACTTGGTGTAGAGAGAGAAAAGGAGGGAGTCTGGGGTTTTAAGTGATTACTAGGATTTACTCAAAACACACTTGCAAAACACAACTTCTCCTCATCATACTTAGGCATACTGCTCGGTAACATCACTATGCCTACAGTAAGTAAGTCATTGATGCAATTTTTTTTGCATAAATTACAATAGCTAGTAGCCTAAAATAAAATAAAAAATCACACCTGTGTGAAGTGAGGGGCGTTCATCATCGTACATCATCGTACATCATGATCAAGAATGGTGGTCCCTTATTGACCAAGTATTCTCACCGACATGTGATAGGGGGATTTTAGATTGCCTCATATTAAGAACTGTGTTTGAAAAATAAACAAATCATCCAGGCCGCTTCACTCATATGCATATGAAGAATCAACTTTCGCTAGAAACAGACTATCATATATGACTGTCGCAAACGATAGAGATTGAGACACCTCCCTGACAATAACGCCGAGACAGCTTGTTTATTTTTGGACCACAACGCTTATATGAAACGATATTAAGATCACCCCATGTTATTCTCCATAGAGAAATTACTTCAGTGAACCAGGGCAATCGAGGGGATGAGCGAGTGGCGTCAGGACTTCGGCGCTCTATGGCGTTTAATTTATGTCATATTTGGCGGAAATTTTACCTAATTTCTCCATTCATTGTCGATGGCAAATATTGAGACGTGTGGGGACAAGCTTTAGTGGACATTTGACCTGAATTCCCCTTTCATTGCCAATGGCAAATGAGACGTGTGAGGATAAAAGCTGTAAAACAAAACATATTACCACGGGTGATAGGGCCTTCGCAGCCCGGGCACCGAAACTCTGGAATGCCCTACCCCAGAACCTGAGGGATGCACCCTCAGTGGCTGTCTTTAAAAAACTTTTAAAAACCTTTCTTTTTACACAGGCTTTCCCATAGATAGCCTGTTTATTGTTATGTGGTGTTATGTTATTTTATTTATTGTCCGTTCAATGACTTAAACAATGTTTGTTTTTTTTTATCCCACAAACTACCTCTATTGTACTAAATAGAGGTAATGTAAAGCACTTTGTGAATTTTGTTCTGAAAAGCGCTCTATAAATAAAGTTTATTATTATTATTATTATATAGGAGGGGCTAGCGCCCCTCAAAAAGAGAATGCAAACCACACCACTGAACATCCTAAACATTTAAAGGACTACTTCACCACTTTTCAACCTATCTTCATATAATAGGTCCTCACTAATAATCATGATAAAATGTCACTGGTGGACGGTTTCTGAACTGCCCACAGCCCTCCTATGAGACACAGACTGAGTAGAACAAAATTGTGCCATTTCTTCATGATTATTAGTGAGGACCTATTATATGAAGATAGGTTGAAATGTGGTGAAGTGGTCCTTTAAGGTTTGAGTCTCCGTTTTGGTGAATGTGAAATGATTACCCAACTGGGCAAGATCTGTGTATTTGTTGGTACCTGTGAGGGAGGAAAACGTGTCTGGCCTTGTGATGTATGTCCCTGCTTGTCTATTTGTCTGACCTGGGAAAGGCTGAGTCACAGTAGTCCACCCCCACTAACACATACAAAACACACTCTTCTATCTATTCAACGCCTTCCTGCTTGGAGGGCAGATGCGTTTACATATAGCCCACGCATTATTCAGAGCTCTCAATTCAAGCCTGGCTTGAATTTGACACTGTTTATTATTGTTTGTCTTTTAGATAGCTGCAAATATGGTTTGACCCTAAAAAAAAATTAACCTGTCCACTAAAAAAGCCACATTTTCAATATGGCCACCGCCAGTTCCTTAGAAGACCATTACTCTTATCATCATCATCATTACCATTTTCTTTACTCAGGAGAACAATTGAGGGCAAGCCCTCGATCATTTCCAATGTAGCTGAGGTTACAATATAACACAATCCTTAATATTTTATTATTCATCCTAGACAAATAATCAGGGTTCCTACACAAGTATGGAAAAGTATGGAATTAGATTGTTGTCATTTCCAGGTCTGGATAAGTATGGAAATAAGAAAAAAAGAGTACAGAACAAATTGTTTCCAGACTATAAATATATAAAATAAATGACCGCACAAACATATACAATTATTTTTTTATTGACTCATTTCCGGTTCTTAATATTTATAAAAGAGATTCTTGGGGAGAACAATAATATATATATTTTTTCCCAATCTATTAGGGAAAATAATGACTATGTCTAGTATCACACAAAACATGAAATTCAACTACCCATAGACTAATATCACTGCATAGATGTTAGTCTAAGTCTGGAACATTGTGTGGAACATTTATTTCCAAGGGGCGGTTACAAACGGATTCCAACATCACAGCAAAAAAGTCTCACTTAAGTTTGAATAGTGGGCTCTGATTGGTCACCCACAACTCTGGGGTGAGCAAAATGTAATTCAAACTGAGGAGTACCAGTCCAATCTCACCAGGGATTTTTCTTCTTCCTGTGGCAGATTTGTTTGGGTTCCCATCCTGTGACAGCTGCTGACATTTGGAGTGGCTGCAACTCCAAAATGTTCCCATTGTTTAGCGTCTTTCCTTTTCTTTTTTTCACAGAATCAAAGGTTTTATGGTCATGACTCACCAGGATCCTGGATGGCTTGATTCTAGCCTTAAAATAATTGACTTTTTGGGTTATCCTTTTAGCACCTTTTGTATGAATCTGTACCACTGTACTTTATTTTTGTTGCAAAATGTATTCAATCAATCAAATGGAGGTCAGTGCTGTCACAACCTAAGTGTTTACTGGGTCTTAGCAGGAGTGGTGGAGGAGTGAAGCGCAGATAGGGTTCCAGTTATCTTGTTGCAATTTTTTTTCCTGGTGCATTTTAACAGTATGGGCACAGATGGGCCAGCTTATGATGACGCGCTGGTCTCCAAATAGGATTCCAATCGAACCAACCTCCAGGCCCAAGCGGGCTGTGTCCTTGACTGCCTGCTGATATCAGACAGACAAGCATTGCTTTCCGCATACACCTCAGCTTTTTGAGTGGTGCAATTCCTCCAAGGAACAGTAATGTCTGTCCCTCCATATGTCCGTCCCTATGTCCCTATGTCCCTATGTTTAGGGTACCAATAGGGGCAAAAGTGGCGCTGTTGGGCTAGAAACCGAGAGAAAGATAGTGTTGCACTGTTGCCTGCTAATTACAATGTGGAACGTGCATGAGAGATGGAGAGAGAGAGAGAGAGAGGTCTGCTAATTCCCCCACACAGTAACTCTGTAATTTCTCGACCATTTCGGCCGTGGGCGGCTCACCGGAACCGGGCCGGCATCCTGTGGGTCTGGAAGTTCCGGGGACCCCCACACGGAGTTACACCACTCCGTTCACACAGGTGTGATTTTAACTGGAGAGGGGAACAGCCCAGGACCCTCTGGGCCACATTATGTTGTAAGTCACTGGGAGCTCCTGGAAATACTACTGGTCTTAGAAAAAATCCAAACAACCAGACTCTCCTGTGAGCCAATCCAACATAAGGATACCCCTGTCTGTAAATGTTCTGTTTTTGCATTGAACTATTATGGTACTTACGGCTCTGCCACTCTATTGGTGTGTTCTATGGTACTTCCCACTCCCAGCGGGCTTTGCACTATGCGCATTGCGCAGGCTTTTGCAGTCAGTCTATTATGTGAATGTATGGCAGTGGCCAGTTTGTTGTTTTGCATTACGTTCAACTAAGTAAAGTTTCATATTACAAAGAAGAAGGTTGTCGGTTTTTGACTTATGTCTGCCTGACACACAGCATGGACCACGACATAGGAACTAATCTTCCTCACTAGTCACTATATACCTATAGTGAGGAATAATCTAGCCTATCTTGGGCATAGGAGCAAGCATGACCTGCCACAAGGGCCACTTGAGACCAGTGGGACTATCCAGTGAGCCAGGTGACATAAGGACAGCCCTGTCGGCCTAATACATGAGCCAAATTCCAATACCTTACTTTCAGCTTTCTTGACGCCTCCGCTGTCCCGTCCTCCAGCTTGACCCGGAAATAATGTGTGTCAAATGCGTATTTGTTGCTACCTGTGAGGGAGGAAACGTCTGGCCTTGTGATGTATGTTCCTGCTTGTCTTATTTGTCTGACCTGGGAAAGGCTGAGTCACAGTAGTCCCCCACCAACACATACAAAACACACACCACCTCTCTTCCTCTATCTGTTCAGACACTGTCTATTATTGTTTGACTATTTTCAAACAATAAACGCAAAGGACTGGTATTTGACAGAGATTTTGAAATAACCTTAATGTAGAAGTCGTCGCCCCACAACAAAAATAAACAGGGGAGAGGTGAACATTTTGTTTTTGTATCTTGGGATAGAGGTGGTACTGTATGTGATAACTGGGCCAGAGGCAGGCCGTGAGTGGCTATAGAATAATTAACAGATAAAACCCCACTGACCATGCACTGCTGCTCTCTCTCTCTCTCTCTCTCTCTCTCTCTCCCTCTCCCTCCCTCCCTCCCATCCTACCTTTGTTCATCTACTTCCTTCAGATAGACTACAGCACTGTGCATTAGAACTGATCACATGCAGCGGATTGATTTGACTGAGTGATGTGGCCTGTGCGCTGTGCTTGTGTCCTTTTGGCTGTTGATGGTGACGTAACTAAGGTACGTTTCAAGGTTGGTATAAGGTCAATAACAGGTCTAAAGGATTTAGAACAGCAGTTGTAATAGACATTAGTTAGTAGCAGTACTTGTTCTCTTGGCACTTCGACAGAGTGCATTTCTAGTTTTAATTTAAGTGACATCCCTCTGTGTCGGTTGTTGACTAGACATTTGTTACATACTTCAATACTTGTGGGTTCAATCAAGTATGTAGTTTATTACTGGCCATAGTACTGACTGTATGGTCCTGCTGTATGTATGTGGGAGGAGACCTACCTGCTGCTTCGCCTCGCCTCCTATCAAGACTGGGCCAATCATCAGCAGAGGGCTGCCCATCAGTCCACTATTTTGCTTTGTATGAAAAATACATTTTTAGTTGGGTTTGAAATCCTTTAAAATTCTATGTGAATTTGTACTTGACATTGACAAAAGAGCCTATAAAAGGCCTATAATGAAACAAAAGTTCACTTTTCTTCTATGTTGCAATCCTTTATTCCCCTAGACATATAAGGATTGTAATAACATTGCATCACACACAGAAAGCTTATTTAATCTGAGTCGTGGCATCACTTATTTTGAAATATTGAAAATGGGAAATTATCAAGTAAAGTAAACATTTCTGGCAGAGATGAAGACCAGGCGACCAGATAGCAGTGAAGGTTGTTAGAGGGTTGGATAAATGAGTCACAAATGAAGATACCTAACTGGTGTAAAGAGATTAAGCTAATTCTGTGTGGGAGGTCAGCCTGTCATTGATCATTCAGCCAAGAGCCACCCCAGCACAAAGCTGTCACCACCACACAGTCTTACATCACATCACATCCACTGCCTCTAAACATTGCACGCGTAATGGTTTTTTCTTACTGAATACTGTGTGATAATTCTTCAACTTTGTCCTGGCTCATGTTTGACTATAATGCTCTTTTTTTTAAAGAAACAAATACGGTAGTTAAAGGTTTAAGCAGGTCCTGAAAAAACGACTACTTATTCTATATTAAAATTGGCTTTATTGGCGGGGCCTAGCGGTACGGGCACCTAGGCTGCTAATCCAGCCTGATAGTGGGTCACGGGTAGAAGAAGAAGATGCCGTTCAGACCGCTTTGCTTCGTCCAGTGCATGGAAAAGTTTGATAAAAAGCTACTATTGTGGAAGGGTTATCATATATTACTTTACTTATATTGATCCTATAAAGAATTTAATATAGGTATGGTTTTGCCCACTCAATTCATAATTAACATTCCAATTTTTGAGTTCTGGCTCATGGACTAAAACCTGGTTCTGAACTGAACCGGTTCCCAACCGGTGGAAAAGGGGTCTCAGTGAAAATAATAGATTTTCACCTGGAAAAACGTGATGTCACATTTTCTTTCTTTTAAGTTGGAGTCATAGCGTCACGACAATATAACAACATTTTCAATGACCAGAGACTAAACTAAAAGTTCTCCTCGCCAGGTTGCTCCACCATTCGACTCAATAATGGAAAAAGCGTCTCTGGCTTGGCTCTACTGGTCCAAGTTCTAGTCTCTGGACAGTAGAGTTTATCTGCTGCTGGATTGGAGTCACAGGCTCATAGCCTCTTAGGCCTGACTCACACCTTTCGATCTAGCATACAACAAGATCGATGCATGCTAGATGTAAAGAAAGGGTTTCTTTACATCTTGCCCCAATGCATTTCCAATGGAAGTCACATGGTTTGACACAACATTTGTGTTGTACGGCTTTCAGCTGTGTTTCGACTGCCCCCCACCCCCTCATACAACACAAATGTTGTGTCAAACCATGTGACTCCCATTGGAAATGCATTGTGAGCTTGCATCAGTCTCATGCATCAGCTATACATCAGTCTGTTGTAAAGGTGTGAGTCAGGCCTTACAGTGCAAAGTTCAAAGAGTAAAAAACATCTATATATCTGAAAATAGCTGATCTACAAGCTCACAATGTGTTGCATTGCGATGCATTGTGAACTTGTAGATCTTCTATTTTCCAAAGGCTGAAATATACTGTATATAGGGCTGAAGTAGTTAGTGAGTGTTTTGTAATAATAACCAAAATCTACTGGTAACTAAAGTTTTCAAATAATTATTGTAGTGGAGTAAAAGTATAAAATTTCCCTTTGAGATGTAGTGGAGTAGAAAATTGTACTTAAGTGCTTGAGTATGTACTTGAGTATAGTTACTTTACACCACTGCTTACCTACTGTACAGCTACTACACACCAATGCCTGTAAGTGGAACACGCTGTCAATCTTCAGTCTTTTGCCCCGCCATCACACAAGTTCTTCAAATAACAATGGGACAAAGATTGCACATGATCTTATGACGTTATTTTATTGTTTGTGATGGATACTGTAGTGTACATTATGCAAAACAAAAACTTTCAATCACAAAGGCAATACAATGGAGAGAAAAAAGGTCTATCTAGGGATTCATGTCATGTGCATACAGTACGTGTACAAGGATAATGTGCAGAAATACCATGACCTACATGTTCTTACTTGGCTGAAACTTCATCCCCTGCTGGTAAAGAGTAAATGGCAGGATTCACACAGTATTCCCTAGGCTCCCACTGGACTCTTTCATCAGGAGCAGAACAGAAATGTGCTCCTGGCTCTGCTGTTAAAACCTTCTCTAACTCACTGTATCTGCTTCATCTTCAGCTGAGGGATTCCTCCCCACTCCAAGTTGTTTAATGATGTGAGCCAGCCTTGAACATTGCATCACCAAGTCCACAGCGCTTACAATTGAGACATTGCGGTTCGTTATTTATTGCCAACTTTGCTGACTATGGTCAGGTTGACATTAGTTATTTAATAGCCTGTATCTGGCAATATCAGAATTTATTATAACTCTCAAATAATGTAAATAAAAACACCATTGCATTCTCAGTTCAGTGAATGCGCTTTTGAATTAATTAATTAAAAAAGCATAACATAACAAAACATCAATTTAAAATGTCTCATGAATCGATCTGATATGAATTCAACCTATGCCTATACGCGGGAACTATGCTACTAACTTAACTCAAATGTTACTTCTGTGCTGTTGTCTTCTCATTCAGGTCAGCTGTGCCTGTGGTTCAGATGTGTGCTTGTCCCCTAGCGACCATGGCTGTAGACTGTTACCAGTTGTGCTGTTGCTACAGTAACAATCTAATGCCACGGTAACCATGGAGACAGTTGGATACATGTGGTTGGCTGTGGTAGCTACTGACGTTCACACTGGAATGATGATGTAGTTGACACAGCATTAAGTAGTGTCCGTTTCTTTTTTAGAGGAAAACATCATTGAATGTCTTCCCACTCATCCTTAGCTCCCAGCCACGGTATCACAATGAATTTCAGTGAAAGTAGAGAGTTGCCAGACGTCAGTAGCCATGACTGTAGACTGTTACTGTATTTTGGAGGGGTTTTTTTTAGCAGTAAGCAGTCTAGAGCCAAGGTATTGATGCACTGACAGTGACAAGAAAACGCTATAAGAAATAAGAAATAAAATGTGTTATTAGAATGCGCAAACATAAAGCAAGCACTATTGTAGCCATATCCCTTGGGCCACATGGTCAGACTGGTGGTAACATGACCCACTTGTTGTGTTTGTAGTATCGATTGTCATGCAGATTATCTCTGAGTCAGCCACCTCAGGCTCAATTGAGTAACCCTGGGACTGACGTCAACACTCTGGATATCTGATCATATTTGCTCTTTGATCTGATCTGCTCCTTATAGGCTATAGGGGTGGTTTAAATACTTGATGATTGTGATTTATCTTCGGCAGCCGTGTAGAATGTTGAATGTGCCATGATTAGGCCTGAATTTGGCCTACTTTTTGCAACAGAAATAATATCTGATTATTGTCGCTGGCCATGGTTCTGAAAGATACTGTCCAATGAAACGAGACCTGACCAAGTGCTTGTGTGAACCGTAAATACCTCCACAATGCGCCACTCCATTTCTGGGATTCACACGTGTTGGTTAGGTTACACTAAACTCACTGTGTTTACCTTCTTGGGCTTTAAAACCGAGCTCTTCCACAGTGCCACTGACAAAAGTTAAACGGAAAAAAGAAAATAAAAAAGAAAGTATAGGCTAATCAAGGATAGGCTGTTGTAGTTTTATTTTGGCTCTGCCTACTAAAAGTAAATTCTAAATTGCCATTATGTATTTATTTTAAATTGAAGCTAACATGTGTAGGCCAGGGCATGCCTGAGAGAACATTCCTATATCCACTCTGTCAGTATAGGCCTATAGCTTCACCACGTGTTCAAAATATATATTCTACGTTCAGCACCATGGACAGCGGCACAGGCTTCCTGTGCGTGCAATGCGTTCGGAGACCTCAGAGAAATGCTTCATGTTGAACTACATTCTAGAGATCAATCATTTCAGACGCATGAGGCTACATTATACCCTAGTACTCAGTGGGGATTAAGACGCTATAGAGATCAGAGCTTATCGAACCACACTTATTGTAATTCTGTTCATGGTCCACTCGAGGAGTTACCTTAGGGAGTTTTCTTCAAACCC
>NC_136792.1:17223313-17300813 GCF_951216825.1 Electrona antarctica | reverse complement strand
GGGGGAACGCCCCTTCCCCAATGCTAAATCCTCAAATAGTGGCTTTAGATAGCTCAGACTGAATTAGAGCCCTTAATGTTGCTATTTGTTTGTGTTTCAAATAAATGTTGGTTGAGAGGACAGTTGTATTGATGCATATTATTATGCATAAATATTAAATATTTGAATGAATCATGCTGTAGTATAGAGGGTATGCGCATGCATGAAGTGAATGGGAAATCCGTCGAGTGGAAAATTGAGTGGCAAAGTGACTTGGCAAAGTGAGTTTAGTGTTGTTTAATGTCGTTTAATGCAATCAGATAGGACTTTTCTGTTTGGATGTATGGGTTATCAAGGCCAGAAAGTAGTTTTTTGCCACTGGCTTTCCCGCATAACTTCCAGGTATGATGATGATGTGCATACACTCTATACCTAATTTTGAGCTTTTCCAAAGTCAGTAAAATATATTTGCAGTGTTTCAGATCAAGATTGTTTTCTGTACCTATCACAGGGCTTGACATTAACTTTTTGAGGCACTTCAGACAAGTACATTTCCCATTCACTTGCCCGGGCACAAAAGTCACTTGTCCGGAGCAGGGGTCACCAACATGTAGGCTTGTGATGGACATTTCCCTGAAAGAAAATGTTTGCCAAAATAAAGTACAAAGGGTTGAGGAAATCGTGACATGCTTTTTTCAAAACCACTTCACTTTGCTTGAAAAGAAGGTGTGAAGGTCACTCTCCCTCTTTAAAAACACAGCTTTAAGAACAGTATTATTTTCTTCATCGTGTCTTTACTGGACTAGTATTGGAAAGCTGAGAGGGAAGGCATAGATGGAGCAATTTGTAACCCACAAAATGACTTTAAAAGCGTATTATTGTTACTATTTCCATGGCCATCTCTGTACTTTTGTGCAGGAGGATGCATTGCTATACATGTATGTACACCAGTCTTAGTAGTGATGCCGGTCGACGGTAGAAAAAGTCTTGAATAGACGAAAAAGTGGCCGCACACACTAGCCAAAGTGACGATAAAAAGCCAAAGTGCCGATAATGGATCATCATCTCTGTGCTTATGTCTACTTTCTACTTCACTCATGGTAAATGGTGCATTTATATACTGTAGCGCCTTTATCCAAGGCGCTTTACAGAGATTGTGCATTACATTCACCCATTCACACACCGATGCCGGAGGAAACCATGCAAGGCACCAACCTGCCCATCGGGAACAATTAGCGGTTCAGAGTCTTGCTCAAGGACACTTCGGCACTAACTCTGGGGGAGCCCGGGTTCGAATTGGGAACCTTGTGGTTATGATCCGGCCACTCTGAACCACTGCCGCGCCACTGCGGCCCCAGTATATTGAAGTGATTTCTTTGAACTTTTCAAAGCATTAAAGACCCGTGTGAAGTGAGGGCCGCTCTTATCATTATACATCATGATACATCATCTCATTCTGGCCAATCACAATTTGCGTCCTCAACTTTTCCGTCCTCACTTTTGTCTTCAATGTTTGTGTTTACACAAACCCGGAAAGCTGGGAATAGGAGTGGCTAGCACCCCTCAAAAATATAGTGTTGCAAATTGCGGCTAGGCATGATGCCAAGTTCTTATAGTCTTGAGAAGTACTCTCAAAGTGAGTGCGGGCAAACGGAAATCTGACACTTACATTTCTAATCACAGCCATTGATCATACATGTATGATCTCATAATTGAGACAAGGAATTACCAAAGGCCTCCTTTATTATATCCCTTCCCCCCATTGCCCTGTGCTGTTTCATATACTCGTGCACAACCCCAAAATATTGTCATCACATGCCCCAGACAGAGAGAAAGATAGAGGTAGAAATGTATTATAGGGATAGAGAGAGGAATACAGTTACAGACTGTAATCATCACGTTCATGGCTGAGATTTAACTTCATTATTATTGGGGCATTCCTCCTGGCATAGATTTAATTTTAAGCTGTACTCGTTGGTGCACGTTGGTGTTCGGTGTAGTTGGCCTGGCGCCATCGGGGTGCCAGAGGGGGCCTGGCACCCTCGGTTGCTGCATATTAATACCTCAGATTAAGTTTTATGTAATATTGTTTTACTATATAAAAAATAATGATGTGTGCCCCCTCGCCATTTTCAATTGCCTCCTCAGTCATTTCATCCTGGAGCTGAGCCCGGTTGTTGCAGTATTTTAGTGTGGATACAGTCATGCATTGCTTACGCAAGTGTGTTTCCTATATACTGACTCACTGTCTGAGGATAAATCAGGTACATTTGGACTTTGTTTCTTTCTTTCTTTCTTTCTTTCTTTCTTTCTTTCTTTCTTTCTTTCTTTCTTTCTTTTTAATTTTACTTGAATAGAAGCACCTAATGGACAGGATATCACTGATGTGGTTGACTGTCTATCATCATCAGCTTGTGACTGCAACTTGTTCCTGTTCGCGGATGACTCGATAGCCCTCAGCTCTGAACTATAGGTAGAATCTGCACCTGGCTCGCTGATAACAAACTATCATTACACTTGGGAAAAACTGGATCCATCCTCTTTGGATCAAATGGTAATCTCAGCAAGGCCGACGACTTCTCGGTTAAAGTTGGTGACAATATTATCACACGGAAAGGTGAAATTACCTACCAGGTTCCATCCTGGAGGCAAATCTTTCCAGTGATAAAATGGCCACCAATGTAATCAAAAAACACCTTGAAGACCCAACAGGAGCCCTCATACAAGGTTTCTTCGACTACGTATGGACCTCATGGTACCACAGCACCTCAAAGGCCCTTAAAAGTTAAAACAAGGATCCAGACTTACCAAAGCAAGCGTGCGGGCAGGGTTTTCTCACCTTCTACTACAGGCACTAATCCAACTAATTTCAGCAGCCACCTTGCCAGTCTAGTGACTGTTCATTTGACTTTCAACCCACTGGTTTCCAACAACCACTGACTACTTTTTACCAGCCGCTTGAAAAGCATGCTGGGCTATAAATGCTCGGGATGACTTCCGCGACCTATATCTCATTGGATGCCATATAGGACCTGGCGTCCTGATTGGCTGCCTCGTCTCTACGCAACCACACACTTTTAATGCCAAACGGTCGCGCGAACCCACCGCCATGATGCCTCAGAATTCTTTAGGCTAACTAATTTGAGCATAAGTAGACCTGCAGTGAGTAGACCTGCGATATATAATGGTTTGGAGAATGGCCTACCTGAGAGTGTACAACCAAATGGACCCATAACAGTCCATTTGTACAGTCTCAGAGTTTATTGTTTGTTTTTCCATTTTTTACTTTTTAATTGTAGGCTATATGATGATTTCCTTTTTTCATAGAAATGAGCGTCCAATTCATCGCCAAACCATAATAAATATGTTGCTCATTTTATATTCAACTAGAAAAAGTGCCCTTCTGGGCACAGGTCTCCACCAGGAGGATAGGAGTGTGTGTGATGTTTGGCAAAATGTTTAGGAGTATATAAACATGTTTTTTTGTTTGTTTGTTTTTTGCAACAATTTTCTTCATTTTGTAGAGGATAGAATTCTGGATGAGCAGGACATGTGCAGCATTTTGTACAAAACGCCGAACGGGCCACTCTCTCTCACATGACTACAGAGATCATTTGTACCGATTTGCGTGAGATTTGGATGAAATCTGTGCACATAAACAATGTGTTTTGCAGAAATCGGCCTCATGGTGGTGCTATAACCGGCAGATGTGGAGGGATGCAGGGAAAATGTTTTTCCATGGCCTCTAGGGAGTGCACATACATACATAAGTTGCATACAGATCGATGCAGTTATAGGTAAAAACAGGAATTGCCCTGTTATAGCGCCACCATGAGGTTGATTTGGAAAAAGATAAGTGGCATGCCATCCTCTGCCTAGTGGAAATGTGCGTGTATAATTTCACGGAAATTGCACACTGTGTTTGTGATTTGTGGCATTTTGTTCGAAACGGACCAATCATGTGAGCTTTGGAAGCCAATCTTAGCCAATCAGGATGGAAGATGGGAAATGGTGCAGATCCGTGTTGATCACATGACTATGGAGATAGTGTATACCGAATTGTGTGATGTATGGATAAAATGTGTACGAGTAATATACAGAAATGTGTTTTGCCTAAATCGGCCTCATGGTGGCGCTAGAACATGCCGTTGAGGAATATTTGGGGCAGAGGTTCATGTTGGCATCCAGGGAGTGTGTGTGCAAAGTTTGGCATGGATCGGGCCAACGGTGCCGGAGATTAGCTGGTAACAGACGGACGGAAGGAAGGAAGGAAGGAAGGACGGACGGACACAAGCACACACACACAAGGTGCTGCCAGACGGTCGAAAGAGCTGCGCACGTTCTCGGCTGCGCGTAGCTTAAAGCTTGAGTTTTTAGACAGCTGGTGGATGGAAATTAAGCTCCACCTCCGCCGAAGACTTGCGCGACGGCCAGATTCCCGGAAACGCTCTCCTCCGCTCAAGTCTTCGGCGGAGGTGGAGCTTCTTTTCCATCCACCAGCTGTCTAAAAACTCAGAATTTAAGCTGCGCGCAGCTTAAGAAGTGCGCAGCTTAAGAAAGTTTTGCGCTATGGTGTGGAGACGGTGACACACACACACACACACACACACACACACACACACACACACACACACACACATGGACGGAGTGCAAAACATACTCTCTCCCAATGCCTTTGGCCTGGTGGAGACAATAATAGTTGTAGTCCTGATTGAAGTGTATATTTGTATGTCATTAAATGTCTGATGAATTGAAAATGGAGGCCCATTATGTAAACAAGTCTTTGTGCTTTTTCTGGTTCTATCCTCAAGTAGCAGTTTTTGTATTGTACTTTCGTTTGAAATGTACCCATTCTAAAATCAATCAATCAATCAATCAATCAATCAATCAATCAATCAATCATTTCAAGTGTGGCAGCATTTCATCTTGCTACTTTATTTTATGCAGTGTCACTGTACTGAGCAGTATGGGTGGGATGAATTGAGGGTTTTATTTTTGTCTTATTTTTTCCATTTTTGTTTTTCATTTAAAAATAAAAGTATAATGTATAACCTGTTCTGAATAATTTGACTGAGACTAAATGTCATCAAATGGTGGTCCGTGGCTTAAATGCATAATAATGGGCCTGAAAACTTGAAAACCACTAAAAGTAGACACAATTGATAGACACTCCCTGAGCACTGAGGCATGAAGCGTGCCCCGGTAGCCACGCCCCCTCCCCCTCTACTCATAAGACCTCGACAAACGAGGTGGGCGCGTTCGGCGCACCGAGTGCACTGTGCAATGCATAGGCGAGTGCGCTCGTTGTGACGCGCTCCGGTTCTCTTACGTTTGGTAGTAGTAACCGTCGATGGTAGTAACAAGAGTGAAGTCAGTGAAATAAACAACTTATAATGTAACTTTACTACAGTACACCTCATGGAGGTTGAGTGGAGTCTGGGTTGTTATAGGAAGTGAAAACTGCTCAGTCACCAGTGTGTGAGTGTGACAGTTTGAAAGAGAAGTTAATTCTTGTAACAAATTGTCTGGTCGTTTTGTTTTTATTCTGCAGGTGAGTTAGCTACCGCTATGCTAAGCATTAACGTGTGTCTGTGTCTGTGTGTGTGTGTGTGTGTGTGTGTGTGTGCGCGTGCGTGTTGGAGGGAGCTGAAATGAACAAACGTACACGAAGTGCGTGTGCATCATGAGTCCTATTATTTATTATATACATTGATAGAATAAATGTACAGACTAGACACAATGTTTTGTTTGGGGTGTCACAGCACCAAATCCTTGTTTACCATGGTTTAATTGAAAGTGATATTGAACAAAGTGTTACAACCTGAATTGCACATCTCAAATTATTTCAAGGCATACCCTGGTCCAGGCATGTGACATGTCCAAAGTCCCCACAGCTTCCTTCCTAAAATGTAGTATTCATTCAATATAAAACTAACATTACGTATAGGTGCACGGTGCACCCGTATACTACTAGGCTGTGTTGTGACAGGGTATAATATGCTGTACTGTATACCGGGGTTCTCAAAGTGGGGTCCGGCGACCACCAGGGGTCCTTGAGGGAGTTCCAGGGGTCCCCAACTAAGTGATAGATAGTTGGGAAGCAAATGGACCCTTATGGGTCTAACTCTGAGAGTGTACAAATGGAACCAAATTAACTCTTAACGGGTCAATTTGGTTCCATTTGTACACTCAGAGTTAAATTAACAGTGGTTTTACAAAAATTGGGGTTCCAGAGATAGACATGCCATTGAATGGGGGTCTGAGGCCTAATGAATGTCAAACTGGAGGTCCTTGAAATGAAAATGGTTGAGAATCACTGCTAGAACCGTGAAAATCTAATCGTATATGGGGTCCCTGGTATATCTTTTCAAATGGGGGATTGTTCAGTTAGGGGTCCTTGACATGAAAAAGTTTGGGAATCACTGCTGTATACTACTGCTGTTGTAGCTGTTGCTAGTGAGTTGTGACAGCGTACAGTGTACAGTATGTGGCTCTTGGTCAGCTCACTTACATTCTTTCTATTATATAGCCTACCTTACTTACAGTACTTATGCTCAAAGCTTATGGTCTCTCTCAACCTGCTCCGCAGGTACATGAGCCAGGGTGATGATGACCCCAGACCCCCAAGTTCAGCTTCTTCTCAGCCCTGGGTCCATTCTCCTGTGACTTAATGATGGACCCTAGAGCCTGCCCTAAATCCCCGACCACTGCACTACGCCAGAATGCTATGTACAGTAGGCTACTAAACATTCAAGGCTGAGTGAGAAGATGGCAGCCAGGAGAATGAGGCTGGTCAGTACCATACCGGGAGGAAAGTACTGGCCAGCTAGCCAGACGTATGGAGGATGGAGATGGTTGGAGACGCCACTAGAGGGCTCATCATGAACCAGAGAGAACCGGAGCGCTCTATCTATGGTTTCCACAGTTTGACCCTGACATCAGTGACAATTGATGAAGTCAAGATGGCTCAAGGTAGGAACTTATCATTGTTGCTGCTGCTTGTGTGTGTGTGTGTGTGTGTGTGTGTGTGTGTGTGTGTGTGTGTGTGTGTGTGTGTGTGTGTGTGTGTGTGTGTGTGTGTGTGTGTGTGTGTGTGTGTGTGTGTGTGTGTGTGTGTGTGTGTGTGTGTGGTATACTAGTGTGATTCAAGCTGTGTGAATGCCACCAATGACTCATGGGTGGCAATGAAACATGTTCAGTAACATGTGGCTCTGGAATTGAATGCTATGTGAATCTACAGTTTGTATGTTGTGTTGTGTTGTATCTGCCGTTGAAGGTGTGAGTTGTACATTGTCTCTTGATCACTCAATAATCTTATGAGTGAATTTGCTATTTCCTTTTGGTTCAAGGTTTTTGGCTTTTATAACAGCCAAAATGTTAATTTTCAATTGAACATTCAATTGAACATAAACATAAACAGTATGTTTTGTGTGTTGCGTTGTGGTTGCTGAGGTTGTTGCGTCGTTATAGTTCAAAAGGTGAATGGTCATAGATGAAAGCAAATACGACCTGTTACATCACGAATTAGATTCGATCATATCAGTCCGTTGGTCGGGGCGCCCCTTGAAGCGCAAGCCAGAGAACGGATGTCTGTCCTGGAGAATTCTGACGTGTGTCTACTTTTTCAGACACTATATATAAATCTTTCTGTCTCTCTGTGACCTTGCTTGAGCACAGATAGGGTGGTAATGGTAACTGCTTAAAAGGTCTACTTCAGTGGTGCCCACACATTTATGACGTGAGATCTACTTTCAAAATGACCAGCTCAACAAGATCTACCCACTGAAAAAATACGTGTACCATTGCTGAAAATAGTTTAAATATATAATGTACCTGGGGGGGCTTTGGAATAGGGAGAAATTATGACAGGCAGTTTCTGCTGTCAAAATATGTCTTTAAATATGCCCCCCCGTATTTAACTTAAACGTCCAATGCATTCTCAATGGCAATAGCACAAACTTTGCCATGCTACTAGTCCTACATACTTACACCTAGAAACCCCATTCAAACCTATTTAGGTTCATCTTATGGTGGACATGTTTGCCTGAAAAGAAATCTTTGAAATGTTTCATAGTTTTAGAAATATAGTGCTTTCAAATTTGAGAAATTCACAATGGGGCTCAATGGCAGATATTGGCACGTCAAAAAATAACTTTCACCTAGAAACTCCATTCACAATTTTTATAATTCAGCTTACTGTGGAGACACATGCTGGAACGTTTTACTTTGAAATGTTTTGTAGTTTCTGAGTTATTTAACTTAAACGCCCAATGCATTCTCAATGGCAATAGCACAAACTTTGGCATGCTACTAGTCCTACATACTGTACTTACACCTAGAAACCCCATTCAAACCTATTTAGGTTCATCTTACGGTGGACATGTTTGCCTGAAAATAAATCTTTGAAATGTTTCATAGTTTTAGAAATATAGTGCTTTCAAATTTGAGAAATTTATAATGGGGCTCAATGGCAGCTCTATGGCACGTCAAAACATTACTTTCACCTAGAAACTCTATTCACACATTTTATAATTCAGCTTACTGTGGAGACACATGGTGGAACTTTTTACTTTGAAATGATTTGTAGTTTCGGAGTTATTTAACATTAAACGCCCAATGCATTCTCAATGGCACACAAACTTTGGCATGCTACTTGTCCTACATACTTACACCTAGAAACCCCATTCAAACCTATTTAGGTTCATCTTACGGTGGACATGTTTGCCTGAAAAGAAATCTTTGAAATGTTTCATAGTTTTAGAAATATATAGTGCAAGGACACTTTGACACCAACTCTGGGGGAGCCCGGGTTCGAACTGGCAACCTTGCAGTTACCATCCAGCCACTCTACCCCCTGAGCCACCGCCGCCCTGTTTTGGTTTGGTTTTACTATAGTTTATGACAGAATGGAGAGAGAAAGCTAAATTCATTGACAAAGTACATTTGGAATTTGTCACCCATCCTACACACCCTATACTTTATCCCACCAAGGTTCGTTGTGAGTACAGGGTGACTGTATTTGGTTCATGAATGGCATGGCATTGGTGGCAAAGAATGTCTATGTAGGCCTATTCTTATGCCCTGTTGTGTAACTGGTAAGTTGTGTAACTGGTCTTTTATTCATTTAATTATTTCAACAGACAGATATGTGGATGTATGATACCACCTGAACAGCGCATTTGTCAATGTCAGACTGGTATACAAAATATACAGCACATACTGGTGTGTCCCCTCGGCTCACACAAGACATCAGAGTGAAACATGGACATGAGTTTACTGATTTGAGCTCACTCTTTGAGGACAGAGGTACTTTGTGTATGCTACAAGCCTGCCTGTCACAATTAAGCAATAGAAAGCTCCTGTTGAATCAGTAAAGGGATTTTGTGTTGTGTGTTGCATATTTTAATGTATTGTACATTTTTAAAGTTTTTGTTCATGGGTTTTTCATTAGCCTATTGTTTGGACCCAATGTTTTATACAATTGTGTCATAAAGTAACTAACTAAATAACTATGGAGTCTCCTCAGTGTGGGGGAGACCCCAGCACTGCACAGAACTTCTGTTTACAAACTTAGAACACGCCAACTTGACTGACCCAGTATGGCCTGATGGAAATGCAGCTTTAGTTGAGAGGAGTGAAGTTTAGTTGAATAGAGTTACAAGCTTCATGTGACTGATGCAGTGAAGTGAGAAAATACAACAAGCTGTGACATGCCCATCTCAGCTTTAAGCTGAGATGAAAAAACAATTTTACTGGTCTAAATTAACCCATTTCAAACAACTATAATGAGTAAAATATGCAATTATTGAAATGCAATGCAGACAGTTGTGGGTTGGCTCCCACAGGCCCCTTTTCCACCGGTTGGGAACCGGTCCATGAGCCAGACCTCCAAAATTGGAATGTTAATTATATAATTATATAATAATAATAGTGTGCAAAACCATACCTATATTAAATTGTTTATAAAATCAATATAAGTAAATTAATATATAACAACTATAGGGATGTCCCGATCACGTTTTTTTGCTCCCGATCCGATTCCGATCCGATTTGATTTTGAGACATGCCGATACCGATTTTTCCCGATCCGATCTTTATATTTTATACAACACTTATGCCATGTGAGAAATGTATGTTACTCTAGTCTAGTCTGTTGCCTTTCAATTATTTTGCCTTTTAAAATGTTTTATTTGTTTGTTTGTTTGTTTGTTTGTTTGTTTGTTTGTTTATTTATTTATTTATTTATTTATTTATTTATTTATTTATTTATTTATTTATTTATTTGTTTATTTGAGGGGTGCTAGCCCCTCCTATGTCCAGTTTTAGGGTTTGTGTAAACACAAACATTGTCCTAACACAAACATTGATTGCCATTGACAATGAATGGACAGTTTTGACTGTTTGTGCAAACACTAACATTGAATGCCTTTGACAATGAATGGCCAGTTTTGAGTGTTTGTGTAAACACAAACATTGAAGATGAAGGTGAGGACGCAAATTGTGATTTGATTGGCCAGAATGAGATGATGTATGATGAAAAATCATATGAAAAATCGTGACAATTTGGGGGTGGTGAGAACCACTGATATAGGGAGGTGGGTAGGGGGTGAGAACCACTGATAGATATAGAAACAGAAACATATGTTTTTCGTAAAACTGTTAGGATTTAGAAGACATTTGTAGAACCGGCCTCAGGCCTTAATAGCTGAACAAAAGGTAGTTGATACAGTGTGATTGAGAGAGCCAGAGATGAAAAGTGAGAACAGCGGCATCGAGGAAATACGTCAGCCTTTCATGATGTGTGCCTATACTCTGGGGGTGGGGGGGGGGGGTGTTCTGAATGACATCAAGCCGGGTCTCAATGAATGAAAGGCTGCTGTTAAAATTCATGTCTCTAGTGTTTTGAATACACCCAAATCCACAGGGTCCACGCAGGGTGCATTTGAATTCCAAACTAGTTTTCTTGTACTGTGTGCTTCTACGGGTCTCCTAGACTCTGTTTTGATCCATTTAATTGCATATAAACCTGGGTCCTACACAGTGAAATCCTTTTTTGTCCCCCATGCTGTGTTTTTAGCTTCTAGATCAGCTATTTTCGAAATTTGGCACTTACTGTAGCCTAGGCGAACATTTGTTGTGTTGAACAGTGTTTTATTTATAAGTGGTTGATTTAACTCTGAAGATTGTACAAATTGTTGTTCCATTTGTATACTCTTCAATAACAGGATTTTACTGTGTAAGCAACACATTTGATGTTATTCTCTCTCTACAAATGTATCGCATGGGAATATGGAGTACCAGCTCATATCTCACTTGTGTTCCTTCATCATAAATATGAAGGAACACACACACACACACACACACACACACACACACACACACACTACATGACTCATCCAGATGACTCACCCCCCCACGCACACACGCGCGCACACAAACACACACACACACAAACGCACACACGCACACGTACACGCACGTATGCACAAGGACACAGTCACACATCTCTGTATTATCAACCCTTTGTAACCATGGCAGAGAAACAGGAATATGCTTCTATTGTAAGACATGGCCGGGTGATGTGCTTCATTCTGCCACCTTATTTTACATAATTTTCCCTGTGGAGCCTGTCCAGATTTTAGTAGCATTTGTTTTTAGTAGCACGTCTTTTCCAAGAATCTCACTGGTTATCTGTGTCACTCAGTAACTAATGTCTGGAGGAGACATGGTCAAGGTATTTATCTTTTCTCTGAGGTGCAATTAAAATGTTGATTACTGAAAATCTGTTAAAAGTTAGTGAAGCCGAACAAATGACAGGATGCTTAACGTTGTTAATTAAATGAAAGACATTTCCCCATAGATTATTGTTATTATTGGCATGACAATTTCTATCAATTAATCAACTATAATTTCTTTATAACAATTTCTCAAGTGAGGGATTCTATTCTGAATACTTGAATACGGTCATCATTTTTCAACAGTTTTCAACATCTGGCATACCCCAAATACTCCCACATGTACTTTGATGTGAAATGGTCCATAGTGTCAGAATGTTCTGGGTAGAAGGTCGAATTGGATGTCAACACAATGTAAAATAAAGTGTCCAGAATATTAGCTATGTCTAGTTTGTCAACGTGTGGATATTTCTTTTCAAAATCTTTTTTTATTTTCGTTTTATAACAGTATGGGTGTTTTATAACAGTCACAGGTTCATAGAGAAAAATAAAAATAAAATATCAGATTTTAGTATCAGTGACAAACATAGCCTACTGTATGAATCACAGAGATCGTGGGCAGACATAATGAAAAGACTGTTATTGTGCAAAATATGCCCCTTCAAGACAAAAGAAAAACATTTTCTCCCCTTCAAGTCCCAATTTAGTATAGCCAATTCCCAATTCCCCAGCCTCTCTACAAGTACTCCATCTCTGCTAACCCCCACAATCAAACGTGTGGATATTTCTAATAGTCAATAACAACATCATAATGTCATGTTCTTATAAAAATAAGGTTACTCCAATGCGACGCTGCCACCGTTATCTAGCTGGAAATATATTTTTGTGGTGATATCATGAAAAAAAAAAAGTGTGTTTATTTCCTTCCAGGAGGCACCAGGGAGTCCACAGTACGGTCTTCGCTTCCTAACCTTATTTAATTAACCTTGGTCATTGTGTCCAACTTCCTCCTTGTGTTTTTGCAACTAACCTTAACCTTAACTTTAACCTCACAAAACTACTAGCCTACACTACAGTATGTCTAAACCTAACCTTAAATCTAACTTTAACCTCACATATCGTAGCCTACTGTATGTCTAAATTGAACCTTAACCTCACAAACAAAACCTTTCATTGCATCCTTCCTTTCTGGCAGCTATAAGCTGTCTTGGGAACAGTTATTACTTGGTTTATGCTCTTCCATATTACCACTTAAATGTGATGTAGATGTGATGTGATTTAATTTCACCATTAGATGTCAGTGTTGATTTGAGGAAACTCTAGTTGCAGCTCCCAGTGGTGGAAAAAGTAATCAAATGTTTTACTTAAGTTAAAGTATCAATACTGCAATGTAGAAATAGCCTATACTCCGTTAGTTACAAGTAAATGTCCGGAATTCAAAATGTACTTGAGTAAAAGTACAAAAGTATTGGCATCAAAATGTACTTAAGTAGCAAAAGTAGAAAGTACTCAATGTGCAGAATAACTCATTTCAAGTTTTCAAAATTCAAATGTATACAAATATTTTGAAAATAGCAGATCTACAAGCTCACAACGTGTCACATTGCAAGGCATTGTGAGCTTGTAGATCGGCTATTTTCAAATGGCCGGAATGTATGGGCTGAAGTGGTTTCGGTATGTTTTGTAATAATAATCAAAATCAACAAAGTACTGTAACTATAGTAAGTATAAGTTTTCAAATACTATTTTCTTCTGAGATTTAGCAGAAGTATTGGAAATTGGAAGTACTCAAGTAAAGTACCTCAAAATTGTACTTAACCCATTTAGGCCTGACCTCGAAATTTAAAAAAATCTTCTAAATCCTCCAGTTTTCTGAAATAAATATTTTCACGATTTTTCAAAAATAGCAGACCTACAAGCTCGTAGCGCGCCACTCGGTGGCGCGCTATGAGCTTGTAGATCTGCTATTTTTCAATAGCTAAATTATAACATAATGTTTAAAACACCAAAAGGGGTTCCCGCCCAAAATGGGTTAAGTACAGTACTTAATGATATCATTTAAATGTACTTAGTTACTTTCCACCACTGGCAGCTCCAGAGCTCAGATAACAGAACATCCTCCGTACATTTATCCTCCAGTAAATGTACAAGCCATACTGTACATGGACTTGTTTTAATTATTTATCCACCCTCTCTCTCTCCTCCAGAGACTGTCCTGGCTCTGCCTGAGTTTCACTTCATTTCCATGTTAAGAGTCATGGAAAACAAGTGAAGCTTCATCCTTTTCTCTGCTCTCTCCCTCTTGGTGTGGAGACAGTTTAGAACCCCAGACTTTATCTACTGCATTGAAGTATACTCTGAAACAACCTGGGACGTCACGTGTGGGCATCAAATATTGACCTAGCACTACAAACCTAATATAGTTTTAGTTAAATGTTGTGTAGTATGTCAACTTTTGTATTTTGTATTTTTTATCCGGGTGTGAAACATTTGAATTTGCCCACTTGATGAAAATTGGGATCATTTAATGTACATTCCTCCAGCGACAGTGCCGGTTAACATAGTGTCTCTTAATTGCCATGGGAAGAGCAGATATGGCTGCGATATGAAATGATTTAGTGTTATGATTCCAACCACTGCTGGCTGGCTGCAGCACAGCTCACCACACACTCTGGGTGTGTAATCTGCCTTTGGTCAACCTCATACAGGATATGCCAACACACACTTCAGACATTGAATGCCTCCCTTTCAAACTCTGCTGTGACACTTCAGTGTTGTGACACTGCAATTTGAATATCCAGATTTCTTTTTAATGTCATTCTTAGGTATTTATCACCAACTTGGAGTGCGTCAATGGAACAAATACGGAAAACCTTCATACATATCTTTGACACTTTAAAAATCACTTGTCTGAGTGCCATTTAGAAACGGCCACTGGAATCTTGCATGTCCACCCTCCATAAATCTTAGACGCATTTATGGCAGATAGGGAACATTATTTGGCCAGGCTTAGGGTACAGAGGTTTCTATCATGGAAGGGTCAAGATTACTAGGTCTGCATCTCAGCCAAAAGATTGGATCTGAGAGGACAGTGTTAGGACAGTGGGAAAACTCATCTATTGCAGATATACTTATAGAGATTAGAAAATACCATCAAACAAAGGGAATTAACGTTAGATGTTGGTTAATCATATCTAGAAATAGATGCATGATTCTGATATTTCACGTTTACGTAATCCAGTGACCCACCATTGCAGGCTTAGGACGGTTCGACATAACATATAATGTAATGAAGCTATTGTAGCATCTTTGCTTCTGATGGAAAATGTGGTGACTCATTGCTCAGTAAATGTCTGTCGCCATGTGCCATAGTTAGCATGAGGAAGTGTGTGTGTGTGTGTGTGTGTGTGTGTGTGTGTGTGTGTGTGTGTGTGTGTGTGTGTGTGTGTGCGCGCAGGCCTCTGTGTGCGTGTGTGTGCGCGCGCGCACGCAGGCCTCTGTGTGCGTGTGTGTGCGCGCGCGCACGCAGGCCTCTGTGTGCGTGTGTGTGTGCGCGCGCACACGCAGGCCTCTGTGTGCGTGTGCGTGCGCGCGTGCCTCTGTGTGTGTGCATATTTTGATGCATGATGCACGCGCCCTGTGGCCTGGCTGCTCTCGCTGCGTGGCCGATGTCACGTCCTCAAGCGCTGGGCCGGTGGGAATGTGGTGAGTTTGGTCGAGACCAGCTCATAAAACATTGCACCCTGGCACTGTCCCGCTTCCCCTGCAGACAGGGAAGCAGCGACCGATGGGGGAAGCCACACAGGCAGGAGCTGCTCTCTGCTGCTGCTTGGTTTTTTTTATCAACCTACCATATAGGCAGCTCATCAGCTGACCCTGGGGTCATAACCTTTAAGTAGGGATGTACAGATATATCAGCCACATATCAGTATCGGCCGATATGTGTTCGTCCGTTATCGCTCAATATCGGTATCGGCAAACAAATCGGACATTAAAGGGACACTTCACCCTTTTTGCAAAAGAAAATATGTTAATGACGTTTAGAAGATTTAGAACACTTTCCTGGGGGTCTTTATGTGTGTAATTTGTGGTTTTAGATTTTAGATTTTAGCAGTGAGACCAGTGTCTCTGATGTCATCGACAGTGGGCTCACTTCCTTCCTGGAAGACAATTCCCATAATGCTTTGGTGCACTGCTCCTCCATGTGGATAGGGGGAGGACTGTCTTACTGAGACAACATGTAGTCCAGGAAGTATGTAAGCCCAGTGTCCATGACATCAGAGACACTGGGCTCACTGCTAAAATCTAAAATGTCTAAAACCACATATTACACACATAAAGACGCCCAGGAAAGTGTTCTAAATCTTTTAAACGTCATTAACATTAAAAAAAAATGTTAGTTATCTGAACAATTATTTCTTATAATGAATATGTATTTATTTCCCTCGCACAAAAGGGGAAATAATAACACCAAAACAAATATCGGCTATCGGCTAAATTGATATTTTAAACATCGGTAATATAACGGCCAAGAATTTCCATATCGGTGCATCTGTACCTTTAACCAGTGGTTGAAAAAATACTCAAATATTTTACTTAAGCAAAAGTATCAATAGAGCACCGAAGTCTGACGTCAATATCGATTCGGTAGAGGGCGCAAATCTACGGGTTCATGTACTTTTTATTTGCATTGTAATCCCCATAGGGGGATTTTAGATCGTCTCATATAATAACTGTTTTTGACAAATAAACGAATCATCCAGGCCGATTCACTCATATGGATATGAAGAATCAACTGACTGAGAGAAAACGCTATTGTTACTGCTACTGAATTAGTTACAGTTTCGCTAGAAGCAGACTGTATCATGATTCATGAGTGACTGACTGTCGCAAACGATACAGAGACACCTCCCTGACAATAACGCCGAGACAGCTTGTTTATTTTTGGACCTCAACGCTTATATGAAACGATTTTAAGATGAGCCCATGTTATTCTCCATAGAGAAATTACTTCCGTGAACCAGGGGAATCGAGGGGACGAGCGAGTGATGTCAGGACTTCGGCGCTCTTTACTGTCTGCAATATTGAAATACTCTGTTGCAAGTAAAATTCTGGAATTCAAAATGCTTGAGTAAAAGTGTACAAGTAGGCCTATTGGCATCAAAATGCACTTAAAGTACCAAAAGTAGAAAGTACTCATTGTGCAGAATGTCTCATTTCTAGTTTTCAAATGTATAAATATATTTTGAAAATAGCAGATCTACAAGCTCACAATGTGTCACACCGCAAAATACATTGTGAGATTAGATCGTCTATTTTCAAATAGTCAAAATGTATGGCCTAGGGCTGAAGCGGTTACTGTATATTTTGTAATAATCAAAATCTACAAAGTATATAGTTTTCCAATGATTGTAGTGGAGTAAAAGTAGGCTACTGTACAATATTTGCCTCCGAGATGTAGTGGAGTAGAAGTAAAAGTATTGTAAATACTCAAGTAAAATACAAGTACAGTACTTAAGTAAATGTACTTAGTTACTTTACACCACTGCCTTTAACTGTCCAGTTTCACTTCACATAACATATTGGCACTGTCGGGCAGAAACCTCAAATTTCGCGTGTGCGTGCGTGTCGTGCGCGTTTTAGATAAATATATGACAGTGATGTGAGAATGTAAAGTAATGTCGTTTAGAAGATTTAGAACACTTTCCTGGGGGTCTTGTGTAATATTTGGTTTTAGATATTTTAGATTTTAGCAGTGAGCCCAGTGTCTCTGATGTCATGAACACTGGGCTCACTTCCTTCCTGGACTACAATTACCATAATGCTTTGGTGCACTGCTCCAATGTAGTAAGTGAGCCCAGTGTCCATGACATCAGAGACGCACAATTATGAATCCCACCAACGTTCTGGGATAGACCATGTGTCTGATTGGCTCCCAGGCAGGCATAGTTTTACTGAGGTTAGGGTTAAGGTTGGTTTAAGCATAGTTTTACTGAGGTTGGATTTAGGGTTAGGGTTAGGTTTAAGCATAGTTTTACTGAGGTTAGATTTAGGGTTAGGGTATAGTTGCAAAAACGAGAACTGTCAATCACAGCGACTACTGGCCAATCACAGCAGGGCTTTCCTAGAACTGCGATGGGATCAATAATAACGCATCAGAGACACTGGGCTCACTGCTAAAATCTAAAATATCTAAAACCACATATTACACAAAGACCCCCAGGAAAGTGTTCTAAATCTTCTAAACATCATTAACATATATTGTTTTGCAAAAAGGGTGAAGTTTCCCTTTAAGTTACAGACATAATTGTACTGTTTACTTTCCTTTTACTCGTGTCATTTCATAACAGGCACAAAACGTTCATGAATGTGTTCTATATAAAACATACCACCGTTTGATTTAGTTAATAATTTAATTATGATACTTCAGTATGGCATTGTTATTCCTACCATTCGCTTTACCAATCTGTGTAATTATCTATAAAGAATATGCACATAATTGACATGTAAAGTGACACAAAATTGATTATTTGACACGTTGAGCAACATTATTGTGCTTTAAATGTCACGCGAATGGATCACACTTATTGGACAGTATAGGATATTATTTGCAAAAGCGACCTTTTGTTTGAGAATACTGTAGGTAGCAGAAGTGGCCGCCTGTCTGCTCTGTGGTTGGCCTGTTGTCTTGCTCTGCTCTAATCTGGGCGGAAGTACCTCTCTGCCCTGTCAGTGCACTCTGTGGCCCTCTCCTTCTCTCTGCCTCCTTCTTTGCGCACAAACACATACAGTACACAAGCACAAACACATGCTTCCTGGAGCCAAGCAGTAATTAAAAGCAAAAGTAAATCAGTGGTTGTTGGATGTTCTATGCATCATTACCGTCCATGGAACACTGTACCACAAGTTTAACTCATCTTGACAGGTCCCATTTTCTATGAAGTGAAGAGGCTAAAAGTAGGCTCCGGGATGTAGCCATCCATATATTCACAGTCAGAGATAGTGAATTGATTGTGTTTGTGTGTTTGTGCGTGTGTGCGTGTGTGCGCGACTGCGAGCGTTGTTTTAGCTGTGATAGGTGTCATGTGTATATAGCCATACACAGTAAGTAAATGTTCATGAATTGTCTACGTCTGTAGTACAGCATATGAGTTTAACGTTTTTACATGAATTGTACACCCTGCTGTTGATCTTCTTGTTGCGACCGAAGGGCTTCTCGCCCTCAGTCGTCTTACTGGTTTTGTCCTCTCAGAGATACAGTACCAATGTAACACTGTGTGTGTGTGTGTGTGTGTGTGTGTGTGTGTGTGTGTGTGTGTGTGTGTGTGTGTGTGTGTGTGTGTGTGCGTGTGCGTGTGCGTGCGTGCACTGTATTATGAATTGTTTTTGCACTACATGTGTTTTAAGCATGACCTGTCGTGCACAAGCATACTTACTATGCCATGTCCACAGGGTTACTTGCTTCAGTGTGTGTGTGTGTGTGTGTGTGTGTGTGTGTGTGTGTGTGTGTGTGTGTGTGTGTGTGTGTGTGTGTGTGTGTGTGTGTGTGTGTGTGTGTGTGTGTGTGTGTGTGTGTGTGTGTGTGTGTGTGTGTGTGTGTGTGTGTGTGTGTGTGTGTGTGTGTGTGTGTGTGTGTTTGCAGACATGTGAATGTGTCACAGTGGAAACCTAAGCTACCACTGGCTCCATGGGGCTTTACCAATTCCCAGAGGTCTGTAAGCCAGCGAGCTCCAGCCCTGTCATGCATGCCTCAGTCACATGCAGTGTCTCCAGCTCTCTGTTCCTGCCATGCCCTCAAACCCTTGGAAGGCCTTTCTTCCTGCCGTAAATGTCACAATCCTCTCTCGCAAGAGATATATGTACGTGCACTAGAGAGCTAAATGGGATAATCTACAATCAGCAGCAGCATCTCTGCATTCCCTGCATCTATGCATGATAGCTTCGTCTTTAGTTCCTTTTTTAAGCAGAGGATATTTATGGACATATATTTTCGATGCTGATATATATCTGTCTAAACCTGCTTGAGTTATACAACTGGAACTGACTGCACGTGTGTCTGTTTAAGAAGATCCCATCCTATGGCTTTTATTTACATTTCAGTGTCTCCATTCATACAGTATGGAACAACCAGTAAGACACCCTGAGGGGGAGAAGCGAGGTCACACTGAAACAACAGGTCAGGGAATGCCCATATATGGACCCTTTTTTTTTCTTCTTTTTTTTTTAATTGACGTTTTCGGGCCGGGTAGGGCGTAAAATTAGTGTGGGGCCTCAGGTCAGCTCAATTATAATTTGTATGTTCCAGCCGTGGCACACAAGTGAGTTTTGATTAATCAATCAATCAATTGTATAGCACATTTAATACAGAAAGTGCAACCCAATGTGCTTCACAGATTACAAAATAGAAGAAACATTAAAAGAAAAACATTTAAAATTACGAATAAACGTAAACAGGGATTAATGATATGACCTAGTTAAAAGCAATGCTAAAAAGGTATGTCTCAAGATTTATTTTTAAAATGTCCGTGGATTCAGAGAGCCGCAGGTTTACACTGTTATAGTGTTCCACGTTATAGGACCATAATGCCTAAAGGCTGCTTCTCCATGCCTTTTAGTTTTAGGTCTAAGCCTTAGGAACTTCTAAAAGACCAGTTCCAAAGGATCTGAGAGCTCTTCCAGGCACATACCCAGGGAGCATTTCAGATAAGTAGGCAGGTGCATTTCCATGAATAGATTTAAAAACCAGCAGAAGGACCTTAAAATCAATTCTGGAACAAACAGGCAACCAGTGAAGTGACTGTAAAATGGGTGTGATTGTGATGTGTGCTCTCCGTCTGGTCTTGGTCAGTACGCGTGCTGGTGCATTCTGGACTAGTTGTAGCCGGGCAACTTCTTTTTTCGGGACACCAGCATTACAATAATCTAACCTGCTAATAATCTAACCTTCTGTGTCGGCCTGTGAAAGAGACCCATGGACCCTAACAATATTCCTTAAATGATAAAGACACTTTGGTAATGTTTCTGATATGGGGTCCAAGGCTCTGCCGCTGCATCCTGCCTCCTCTGTCTGTCTCTCTCTGGTGAGGAGGCTGGCTGGCGGTCCCTTAGTGAGACTCCACAATAGTAAACTGCGACTTACAGTACGGTCGCAATTATGGAATATAGAATTCAACCTTTATGCTAGAAGATACATCTAGGTACAGTAGAATATGCTTTACCAAAAATACATTATGGATTCCAATGCTCTTTACCTCAGTAGTTTCACATAATGAATTGACACACACACACACACACACACACACACACACACACACACACACACACACACACACACACACACCTGCTGGTGATGCCGACGGCAGGGGGTCAAAAGATTTATTAGGCACCTCACCGCATTCGATAACAAAAGCATAATGCTTTAATGTATTATCGTTATTGTCACCGACCTCCTCCCGAGAATCTTTAGTTTATCTGATTTGTCCAGTCTGGCCTTTTTAAAGTAATTCCATATGAGCAAACATTTCGCTCAAAGCTTTCATGGGATGCTGGGAGCTCAGCTTTCTGGGATGTGTAGTCTTTTGTGCACCACCGACAGACAGAGGCGGGTATTGAGGCTAGACAGAGGCAGACTCAGAACCGAAAGCCTGTTTATTCATATTGAGCAAGACTATCGTCGATCATGCAAAAAAATAAAAAAATACATTTTAATGAAAGAAAGAAAGAAAGAAAGAAAGAAAGATATTGTAAAAATGATTCATGTATTTTTTTATTTCTTTTTATTTTTTTGCTAAATCGATTGGGTGGGCAAGCTTTCTATGTGCTACCTATGGCTGCGCCAGTGGGACATTTCCTACATTATGCTGCTGAAGCGAAAACAACCTGAAACGGCGCTATACAACAACTTTGCTTTATGTTTACTTACGTGGCCGGTTAAGACTGAGGTTAGGTTTAGAGTTACGGTTAGATTTGGGGTTAGGGTTAGTAATAGGGTTAGTAGTAGTCATGGTCTTGATAAGGGCTGATGACGGCGATTAAATCGTCTGATAACATCCGAAACTGCACACGCATAGCCTCATTTTGTTTCATTTAAAAAAAGAATAATGGCCGTGGTTAGTGATTCGGCTAGAACCAGATGCACGCACGCACGCACGCACGCACGCACGCACGCACGCACGCACGCACGCACGCACGCACGCACGCACGCACGCACGCACGCACGCACGCACGCACGCACGCACGCACACACACACACACACACACACACACACACACACACACACACACACACACACACACACACACACACACACACACACACACCAGCATCATACACGTTACAACCTAGTTAAACTTTGACATCTCTGAATAATGATTCTGATGTAATTGTGTGCATGTTTCTATGAGGGTGTTTGCGTTAAGCATATTATTCAAACCTGATTTGCTCAAAATTACTGTAGGTTCTTACAATGCAATTTTATAAATGAATGGTTAGGATCTTCTGTCATATTTTGGGTTTTCACAAACCATTGGTGTGCATGGCAACTGCTCTGTTAGTTTTACTGGTGGACTTGGCAGATTGCCTAAGAATGTAACATTTAGACATTTAGCAGATGCTCTTAGCCAGACAGAGTGAGTTAAGCCTAATTTATGCTCCGTCACACGACGGTGTCCGGGTGTCGCACACCAAACATTGCCGACCTACAAGCTCACAATGCTTGGCGGATGTGACACGTTGTGAGCTTGTAGGCCGGCTGTTTTTGACACACGACAAAGTATGAATCGGGCTTAGGTTGTTGCAATGTGCAAGATTGGAGCCAAGCAACAAGAAACCCTGTAGTCAACCAACAACAGGGTAAGTGGCCGACTAAATACAGTGATAACAAGACAAATACAGTTCTCTCTGTTCTGATAGTGTGCATTGACGATATGAGTGTGCCCTGAACTTTTCATGGTTTTCTTTTTTGCCATGTGTCTCAACTAAGCGAACTGTGCTGTGCCGTGTAGAGTATTTCACAGGTTCTGGATTTTTTTCCATTATGAAAATGTTTCATAATGGAATAATCACAGAACTGTATCGATTTGACCTCACAATGAAGGTCATTCACTCTCAATGTCCAAACTAAACATATCTGATGTCACTGAACCCAAAAATGAAACTTGGTTGGTATTGGTGAAAGTGAGTGACAAATAAACTCATCTATCTTGAATCCTTTTGCCAGCATTCTTGTGAGAGCAACAAAGGTTTGTGTAGTTGTCTGTTGGTTTGTATCATTTATATTGTTCTATAAAAGTGGTGGTATTAGGGCTTGTTTGTTTGTGTGTGCCTCGACGGAGCGGGCGGTAGAGTTTCTGCTATCTGCGCGTTGGTCAGTGACGCCATCTCTGTGGGGGCTGCGGGGCCCCAGCCCCCCCCCCCCCCCCATTAGACCTAGGCTGAATATATATTTGCCTCGGTTCGTCCCGTTTGTACAGCGCCAGGTCGCGCCGCGCCCGTTCGCACAAATCTCGTCTTTGCATTGTCTTTGTATGTAATCGCGCCGCTCTAACCATCCAAGTCTGAACGCACCTTAACACCTCTTTCGTCCTCACTGCCAGCTAGGCTATGCATACAGTACTGTACTCTGCTTACTTGTTCACATTCACAATGAAACCACCACCAGCAAGAAGCACTAGTGTCTGTCTACATTCACTGCACCGCACATGTCCTGAATTTAGTTATGCAGGATGTTGTCCACAACTTCAAAGAGTGTCAGGATTTCATGGTAGTTGTTCGTGACATAATAACACTGAAGTTTTTAAATAATAATCAAAAGTAACTAAAGTTTTCAAATAGCCTAAATGTAGTGGAGTAAAAGTACAATATTTGGATCCGAGATGTAGTGGACTAGAAGTAAAGTTGGAAATACTCAAGTGATGTACAAATACTTCAAAATTGTACTTAAGTAAATGTAAGTGGTTTCCACCACTTTTGTCTTGTCTCTCTGTTTTTCCTGCTGTGTGTGATGTCACAGCCTGCAAATCCCATATATATTATGGGATTTGCCAGCAGATGTCACTGTTTTCACGGTTTTGCCTGTTTTCATTGCAGCTCAAAAGGCTTCCAAACCCCAGAGAAAACTCCAGACCACATAAAATCCACTGAATGTTCAAAGTTCATGTTCTTTGGGTGTAATTGATAAATTACCTAAAAGACCTAAAATAAATGAAAATTAATGTCATGAAACATTTAAAAAGCTCTTCATCAGAAAACATCTGATGAAGAGCCGATAGGCTCAAACTTGAGTTACTAGTTACTTTGTAGATTTTGATTATTATTACAAAACAATATACAGTAACCACTTCAGCCCTATATACATTTCGGCCATTTGAAAATAGCCGATCTACAAGCTCACAATGCGTCGCCGCTGACCCATGGAGTGGGCAAAACTGTCTCGGAACAGAGGCTCTCTCTGGCTGGGAGTTCCGCTTCGTCCAGGATGGCTGGATCATTCTCTCAGAATGGTCCAGGATGGCTGGATCATTCTCTCAGGAACCGCAGAACTCATATCAAAGTAAAGGCAGGAGATCCAGGAGGACAGAATAATGATTGCTTTACTTAACTTGTCTCAAAACATAATACAAACAGGGAGAATAAACAGGACTGAAATGGTCTCTGGCCAACTAGGCAGTCATTAGGCCAAGAGTTCGCACCTGTGAACCCAGGATTACACATATAAAAACCCCAGGAAAGTGTCTCGTCCTAAACAGGACCCCAATGAAAACAAGCCGATAGGCTTTCTTGGATTTATCCTATTAGCAAACCTTGTGTTGTACTGTACTTCCCTGTGCTTGTCCAGGCAAACAAACTGTTAATAAAGTATTCAATTCATCAAAACTCAAGTGTACTTACTGTGACTGTCCACCACTGCGAGTTTGAAGAATTTCAAACCTTTCACAACTTTGATTGCCTGCGAGTTTGCCCTTTCTTCAGAGCACATCAGATGAAACATGTCTGCTCCTCTCCTTGACCACATCATCACACAGTGTGATGCTAAATTTACTTCTATGAGTCATCTCCTCACCCCTACTGTCAGTGCCAGGAAGGGGTAGCGAGTCTGGTTGAATTATTGCCTGATTATACTTATGTGATATTCTTATGGGTTCTTACCTGTTCAGTCAGTATGGTCGTTACACTGAGTGCAAAAATGATCACTCTCAGGGTTAACCATGTTTTTAACCTTCTATGATAGATTATATGTTTTTAACCATGTAGCACTCTGGGATTCCTTGCGAATGAAAAGTGCAATATAAATAAAATTCATTATTATTATTAAATGAACACTGGATTTTACAGTGTAATACCACTCCATGCAGCTGAGCTGACTAAGTCATTTGATAAGCAACTAACACATTGCATGGAAATATCTTTAAACAGGACAGTGACATGAGTATGATGTGGACCTGGAAAAAGGTTTGAACAGAGAGAAGATATGGCATCAATATCTTGTTTTGTGTGTACTTTACATATTAGCAGGGCTGACCTGCTTCTGACTTTTGGTTAACTTTGACCTTGTAGTGTGCTCTGAATTCATAGCCCAGCACAGCCAACACAGCCCATGTTCTCTCTCTCTCGCAAACACACACACATGCGCACGCGGGCACGCACGCACGCACGCACGCACGCACGCACGCACGCACGCACACGCGCACGCACGCACGCACGCACACACACACACACACACACCCAGGGGGGGGAGGGGGTGCTTGCACGCTGGTCTCTACTGTACTTAATGCTGTATACATTACAGTGTACTGCACACACATGCCTGGAGGTCATATGCTGTATAAGACTGATGGCTGATGCACACACTAGAGCCAAGGAAACATACAGGACTATCAAGGAATAGTGAATGAATAGAATGCATAATGATTATGATCTTCTGTCGGAGACTGGGGCCAGATCAGACAGATGAAGTTGTGTGTGTGTGCCAAGCCAGCTGTTGCTGGCCATGGACGTGGCTTGGCCAACCAGAGTGGCTAACTATTCAGCCAGATCTTATCTTCTCCACGTATCAGATGCTGGAAACATGTAGATCATAGCGTTGGCTCCTAACAATCCTCCACCTGTACACACAGACAGAGAGACACTAGAGCAGTGGTTCTCAACCTGAGGGTCGGGACCCCCAGAGGCATCGCCTAATCATTTGGAGGGGTTGCCAGTTGCTTTTCTGAATATGCTCAAAGTAATTAAACTAAGTTAATATTTCAGTAAAAGCACTGTCAAAATACAGAATATAGCTGCAAGCAGTTATGCCTGTTTAAAATGAATGTTATCACTGCTTGCAGCTATATTTTTTCGTACAAATTTTCTTCTACTGGGATTTCAGATAATGGTCCATAGATGTGTGTAGATTTGTAGAACATTTCACACAAATTGCTCAAAAATAGAAAATCAGGTTTAAGCATTTTTCAAACTGCTCAAAGATCCATGGCTTTTGGCCAAACAAGGCATGAGTTTTGCCTATTCAAAGTTTTCATTTTTAAATGATTTCTATAGCACCCCCCTTTGGCCAATTGGAGTAAGACTAGTTTCAGTGCTATTTGGCATGATCCTCTACCATACTGTAAAGTTTCATAAACATGTGACTCTGCAATATAATTAAAATGAGTGTCCTTTCTAAATATCTGTTTCTATTTCAATGTGTTCCAATTTTTGTCAATAACACTTTTTTCAAGAATCTAGATAAAATTCTCTCCAAGTTCATTTGGGATAAGAAACACCCCCGAATAAGAAAGGATTTTTTTCCAGAGGCCTAAATCAGAGGGTGGAATGGGATTACCTAATTTCAAACTCTCTTTCTGGGCATGTAATTTGCTAGCCCCGGCCATATGCTCCGAGATGAAGTCACAGCGGGGAAAGCCTTCAGCCGTGTTGCAGAAACGGCGCATGGTTTCCACTATGAACGTTGCTTAGTATGCTTACCCTTTTCTGCACATCGTATCCAAAAAGTAAAGGTCCGTACATGAGCTACTAATTTGACTACAGGCGGACAAGAAAATCCAAGTTACGGGTTGAAACGAGTATTTAGTCAGCCGGTTCCATGTTTTTCAAGGAAGTTGAAAAGCATTAGCGCCTCCCCGACGCCTCCCCTGGTTGAATGTGGAATTAGATTTTCCAGCTGACTTCAGTTCAGTCGACATGACACACGCACAACTTCCTTGAAAAACATGGAAGCTGCTGACTAAACAAGCGATTTAAACGCTCAAGAGGGCGCTTTATTGAAGGTCAATGTTGCCCCCCAACTTCGTTGCCAGCTTTAATCTTTTCCCCACTGGCTTCTAAATATACTTGTATATATAGTTGCCAAAAAATTTAGTCTCACATTCTCTTAAAATTTGGCTCTCAATACAAAGGCATTTCGGTTCGATTCATTTTTTAAAGTGTGGCATAGAAATGGTATTCACTCCTTTTCCGACTTTTGAACAAATACGACGCAAATTTAATTTACCACAAAGTATTTTTTAACGCAGCACACTGCTTCATTTCCCAACATACCTACCAACTCATCAATGGAATCTATATTTCTTTCAAAGGAGGTATTTCTTTTATTTTTAATTCTCTCTCGTGTTCAGACAGTAATGGAGAAATTGGGGGTCAAAAGGCCCGGGGTCAAACTGTCTAGTTTTCAATATAGCATGGTAAAATGTGTGACTCTACTGGCTCGCAGACTGATACTATTTAATTGGAAGCAAGCGCAGGTTCCGACTCACACTACACTTATGAAAGATGTTATGCAATATTTGCAATTAGAAAAGACACATTTTACAAGACTTGGCAACCCTTCATTGGCCATTTTAATTAGTGCACGCTAACCCCTCCTACACAATAGATAACATAACCAAAAAAGATTATGTTTCTATATGTCATTTGATATATCATGTGTAGTGCAATGTATCATGTAACATTTTATTTTTATAAAAAAAGAAGAAGAAAATAAATGGTTACGTTTATACTTTGATCTGCCATAATGTGGTTGTTTAATGAAACAGGAATTAAGAGAAGAGGGCACAATTTGTGCTGGGAGAGTTTGAGAGTAAGAGTGTCTGTCCTGTTGTCTTTGTTTTGCTTGGTTGTTTCTATCTGTCACTGTTTGTTTAACTGTTTTTTTTTCTTGTTGTGACCGCAGGCCGCATTTACTATGAAATCGTGCATTTCCATTCAGTTGCTTGGTTGGTGGGTTGGTCACCCACCCTCATGACATCACGTGACATCATCAGGGATGGAGATCCCTATCTCTCTCTAGACGGGCCTGCCCAAAAGTCATTAGTTCAGCCACGCCCGGCAGCCGGCAAAAACTAGAGTTCTCAACAGACCCGAAAATTAAGGCCCGGCCCTAACTGGGCCCTCATCAAACCCTGTACACTCAAGACACTGCCCCCGCTGCCACCCTTAGATCTCCATATATGGAGCTGACCTGTTCTGACATTCCATATGTTGATCTGACCTCATCAAACCCTGTACACTCAAGACACGCTCCATATATGGCCAGTACAGAATTCATTCCATATGTTGATCTGACCAAAGCGCCAGCGCTCGCCCAGCAGTCTACTGTCACCCAGGCACGTCGCTTCTCGCCCTCACTGGTAATAATATGTGTGTGTGTGTGTGTGTGTGTGTGTGTGTGTGTGTGTGTGTGTGTGTGTGTGTACTGTGTGTGTGTGTAATACGCACGCACGCACGCGCACATGCACACACACACACACACACACACACACACACACACATACACATGGTATGTTGACTTTAGGTGAATATGAGTTAGGATTCTGAGCAGATATACACAATGCTGGCTCAGTGGTGCCTCTCGTGGCTCACCTCTGCTCTAAGGCCTATTCATACTCCAGTTGGAGGTGAGAGTTATCACCGCAGTGTACTTTTCTAAAGTTAGAAAACTACAACACTCACTCGCCACGGTGACTTGCTTATTATCACCGCACACATCTCTCTGTTTTTACTGACCGACATCTCCCCTTTCAATCTGGGCTATCACCCCGTTTACTGACCGACATCTCCCCTTTCAATCTGGGCTATCACCCCGTTCACTGATTAACACAAGCCTCACCTCAACAGAGAAGAATGTTTTCCTATGCACTGCTACCTACATCCCCCCAATAGAATCCGCTTACTTTAAAGAAAACATGTTCTCCAGCCTGGAGGATATCAGCTATTTCCAGGCTAGTGGTCAAATTATAGTCTGCAGTGACATAATTGCGAGAACAGGACAAGTACCTGACACACTCGGCACACACGGAGATAAACACCTACCGGGAAGTGTAAACAGATAAACACCCCATCCCCACTATGCCCTCCCAGACATAACTATGACAAAGCAACAAACAAACATGGATCACAACTCTTGCAGCTCTGTCGTTCACTGGGTCTGTATATAATAAATGGTAGGTTTCGAGGAGACTCATATGGTAGATATACACATAGCTCCTCTAAAGGTAACAGTACTGTAGAATACTTTATCACTGACATTAACATGGAGTCTGTCAGAGCGTTCACAGTCAGTCAGCTAACACCCCTGTCAGACCACAGTAAAATCACAGCTTACCTGAACAGAACAACACCCAACCACGAAATGTCAAAACCAAACAAGCTACACAATATTAGACAACGTTACAAATGGAAGGAACAAAGTATGGAAGCATTCCAAAACACTATTAGGCAAAAACAAGTACAAATACTACTAGACAAATTTCTAAAAGAAACTTTCCAAGACACAAGCGAAAATGTAAACAGGGCAGTAGAAAGCCTCAATAACATATCGGACCTTACAGCCTCATTAGCAAATCTAAAGCCCTCTCAGCGGAAAACAAGGAAGGATGACAATTGGTAGGATAATGACTGTAAAAAGACAAGACTAAGACATTTATCAAACCAAAAACACAGAGAGCCAGACAACGAAAACACACACCTAAGATATATTGAAACACTAAAACTGTATAAAAACACTGTAAGGAAAAAAGAAACCAGCTACAAGACTCAATAAAAACAAACAACTTCTGGGAAGATTGGAACAAACTAAACAAACAAAACAGGATGAGTTACCCATCCAAGATGGAGACATACTGTAAACCACTTCTCCAAACTCTTCTGCCCAATAGACAAAAACAAAGAGCAAAAGCAAATACAAGATGAACTAAAAAACGTAGTCAATCATAAAAGACTATCAAAATCCACTAGATTCACCAATTACACTGAACGAGTTACAAGACAAAATAAAAATACTCAAACCCAAGAAGACGTGCGGCAAAGACGGTAGGCTATCCTAAATTAAATGATTAAACACACAGATTCCAAATTCCAATTGGCTATATTAAAACTCCTTGCTGTAGCGGCTTTTTGTTTTTATAAATGGCCGGCGGGCCGCAAAATGCCCGCGGATCGCCACTTTGACACCACTGCTGTAGCCCCTCCAACTGTATATACTTTCCCCATTTCCAACTGTTTTTATTGTATTGTGACACTTGCTTTGACAATGTAAATGTTTTTTTTTCTCATGCCAATAAAGCTCCTTTGAATTGAATTGATTGGTCTAGAAGTTGGGTGGGTGGCCCCCTTGGTTTTTCAGGCACGGTGGTTGTGCATCTGAACCAGAGGGAGGCGGGGACAATGCTCGTCACCGCAAGTATGATGGCCTCGACTCACCTTTTTTGTGGCAGTACAAAGCAAGTACAAAGCAATTGTGTGGCACCACAGAGGTAACCTTACAACAAATCTGTTAAAGGAACACCTCAGAGTGATTGAATGGAAGTACGGGTTAGGAAAAACACACAGATATGACATTCTTTGCCAACTGATTCATGAATCATGAAGGATTCAAACCATCCCAACCGCAGACTGTTTGAGATGCTGCAGCATGGAGAATGGTATCGCAGTCTCAAAACTACTGGAAATGCAAAAAACTGCAAAAAGGCTTCTTTCCCCGAACAATCACATACATGAACGAACTGATAAGAACCAGAGAGAACCCCCCCCCCCCACACACACACACACACACACACACACACACACACACACACACACACACACTATTATACTTGAACTACACCTACTGTGAGATTGTTCATACAAAGTTCACATGACTTTGCTACTACAGGGAAAACATATGCACATGTACATCTGATGATACTCTGCTGTTGTTGTTGCTCTATCTATGCTGCTGCATTGTCCGAAGGAAGTCAAACAAAAATAACATTTACTATTATGTATTATGTATACTTGAACATTGATATAATTAAGAAGACAGAAAGGCAGACAACAGATGAGTGGTATGACTCACTAGCTACTAGATAGAGAAAGAGAGAGAGAGAGAGAGAGAGAGAGAGATGAGAATCGGTTAGCACGGAGGAGAGAGATAGAGGCAGGAAATGGAGATAGCAGTAACTCAGCAGCCTGTTACCACGGTTACCGCCTCTCGTCAACACTTACGCAAACACATGTGCCAGGACCTGCTCATAAAGGCAAGGCCACTGCACTTCTCAGTGAGTTGAACCCTAGAGAACCCAGTGTACCCTAAAGCCTTCCGCCATTTTGTGTGCGTGCATGCGTCATTGTGTGTGTGTGTGTGTGTGTGTGTGTGTGTGTGTGTGTGTGTGTGTGTGTGTGTGTGTGTGTGTGTGTGTGTGTGTGTGTGTGTGTGTGTGTGTGTGTGTGTGTGTGTGTGTGTGTGTGTGTGTAAACATCTGCGTTTCGTTGTGTATTCAACACATTCATTGGAATAGTCCCTTAGGAATGGCTTTAATGTCATGAACCACCTAACACGTTACACATGCACGGTTCAAGTCAAATCAAACTTTATTTGAATAGCACATTTCCAACGACCAAGGTCGAACTAAAGTACAGACAGAAATAAAGTTAAAAATACAGTACAGACAAAAAGAAAAGAAACATGACACAGCAAGAAAATGAAATGACAATTATGCAGCATATCAAAGGTAAGCCAGGGAAATTCCACAGTCAAACAGCATTGAAAGCAGCGAGAAAAAAATTATTTAAAAACCGGCAATGACTGAGCAGAGAGAATCTGGAGCGGCAGGACATTCCAGAGACTGGGGCTGGCCGCCACGAAGGCTCGGTCACCTCTGGTTTTGTACTGAGTATCAGGCACAACCAGGAGCCACTGGTCAGCCGATCTCAGGGCTCTGGTTGGGATGAGCTCAATGGGATCATACAAATATAGGAGGGGTCAGCCCACTTTAAGGGTAAGACCACTTTTGTAGAGGTTTGGGTTGTGTAGTTACCTTGCCAACTCCAAATGTGGACAAAAAATAAATAAAAATAAAAATTGCTCCAGTGATTAGAAATTGATAATTCAAAATATGCTCCTCGTTGATTTACATTGTAAACTGAAAGTTTCAGCATATGCCTACAATGTAAATCAATGAGGAGCATATTTTGAATTATCAATTTCTAATCACTGGAGCATTTTTTTTTCTTGTCCACATTTGGAGTTACATCATGGCAAGGTAACAATCCAAACCTCTGCAAAAGTGGTCTTGCCCTTTAAAAACAAACAATAGAATCGTAAAATCAATTCTAAAACACACAGGGAGCCAGTGGAGTCAGAGTGAGGTGAGGACGTGATATGGTCACGTTTTTTCCTTGCCAGTGAGGAGGCGAGCAGCAGCGTTTGCACAAGCTGTACACATCTAATACTTGACTGATCAATGCCTATTGCCTACATAGAGAGCATTGACGTGAATCAAGCCTCAAACAAATAAAAGCGTGGATGACTCTCTCACTTGTGTGTATGTGTGGTTTTAAGGGTAGCGTGGCATTGGTCCAACCCCCTGTTATTCCGACCATTACTAGCACTATCCCCAAACCCTAACCTAACCCTAACCTCACAGGAAGCCACGGGTGATTTGTAACCCGCATAATGGGTGATTTGTAACCTGCAGCACGGCTGATTTGTAACCCGCAGCAGCACGGCTGATTTGTAACCCGCAGCTTAATTAAGGGGCAGCCCCCATTTTAATTTAAGCATACATGGACATGCTCAAGTGAAATTATGTGTGCCCATATAGTAGTATTCTGAGTGTTTAATGTATCTATTTGGTACCATTTGTACGCTTTGAGAGTTGCACCCGTTTGTGCAAGCCTAAGGGCAGCTGAGCCCAGCAGAAGGATTGTGCAGGTGATGCTGAGATAAACAGCCATGGCTTGTACTAACACTAAGTACCAGACCTGCCTGAGGGGCTTCTGTATACACACCCACTGGTGAGTGTGTATAATCTATAGAAACACTCTTAGGGTGTGTTGATACTGAAGGTGATTTATGAAAGGATCAAGAGAGGCTACTGTGTAAACTATTGTTTTAATCCTGCCCGCTCCAGGTCAGTGCCATGTTAATGTCTGTGTATATGACTCTGCATATTAAAGACAGCCATTAGCTTTTGACTAATGGCTGCGTCTCCGTGCCCTGGGCTACATCTTCTGCTCTAAATAGTCTTCCAACCTGTGAAGTTGGCCACAGCTGAGATGTGCCAAGCATTATAGAGGTTTTGTATTACAACAGAGGGGCATCCAGCTTGCACTTATTGCAGCCTATCCAGAGAGGTTGTCCTGTCAAATCTGGATTGTTCATGAGTACACAAATACGGGTCCATTTGGTCACAGTTGTAGCCTATAGTCTCAGGGCCCTATTTCCGTCATTGCAAAACCCCTTATACCTAAACTTCTTTGCCTTTTTTTACTATTTTGAAAAACATTTTTGAATAGTTCAAATAGCCAATCTACAAGCTCACAATGTGTTGTAGACCGACTAGTTGAACAATTTAATGTTTTTCAAAATAATATAGTAAAAAAGGCAAAGAAGTTTAGGGATAAGGGGTTTAGCACGAATAATATAAATATATATATATCACACACACACACACACACACACACACACACACACACACACACACACACACACACACATACTGTACATTTAATTACAGACAACAACCGGTGGGGTAGGGGGTGCAGTATGAGTTAGTATGGTTCAGGCATATAGCCTGTGCTCCATATTATGATCTAATAAAAGGCCATCGTTCTCTCCACTGTCATATACTTGATGCTGCCCGCTCCATAGCCAGCAAGTCCAATTGTAGATCAGCTATTCTTGGTGAAGAGATTTGGCATAGAGGCAAAAAAGGAGAGGAACAAGTATAGACCCCTGGATGACCCCGGTCAATGAAATACAGTATTTGTTTGAGTGGTTAAATGTGTGCAGTGCATGTATAGCATTTGTCATAGTTTTGTCACACTTTCCACCTTGTATAGTGAAGCAAGCTCAACATGTCACATCTGCTACTTCTGCATCAGATATCAGATATCCCTGCAGGAACCTTTTGAGAAAGGGCCTCTTCTCACATCCGTCTGACAGAATCAGTGACGGTTTAGACTTTTTTGTCATGTAGTTAGGTAATGTGGTCAGTAGAGGGCAGACTCTTCCTTTGACAGAGAGAAAGACTCTGGTAAGTAAGAGTAGCACAGTTGGTTTTTAAAGGACCGGGATCCCAGGCTGAAATGGCAGCTGAGCTGAATGACACATTGACTCCTTGACAGAGAGAGTTTGATGCCCTCTTAATCGCATGTTGACTTAATCGCTCACATTGCCCACTCTGTGTGCTGTTTGAATTATCTCTCTTTACAGTCTGATATCTCCCCTTTCTCCTTTGCATCCTTTCTGTCTCTCTGTCTGTCTCTCCGGCTAGTGTGTGTGTGTGTGTGTGTGTGTGTGTGACTGCAGTATGTCTGCTCCCAGTGACAGTGTCTGGGAGTTGACCAATCGCAAGAGCAGAACAGGGTCCAGAGGGGGCTAAGAGGCCATGAGAAAAGCCTGCCTCCCCACTCACCATCTCCCCCTAACCAGCGTTGATCTCACCCCTGCCGACGCTCTTGACACACACGCACGTGCGCACACACACACACACACACACACACACACACACACACACACACACACACACACACACACACACACATACATTCAAGCTCTGTCGCATAATGCTGAAAACATACATACACATTTTTCCATGCACTCTTTATGCAAAATATAACCGCACTGCACATTGTCGTCTGAAATATGAACACATTGTTTACAGAGGAAAATAGACAGAGATCTCTAGAGCTTTGATCGGCTAGTTTTGGAAAAGAGATTTGGTGTAGAGTGGGGGAAAAGGACCAAGTATATGTGGTTAGATTGGTTTAGATGTCACATCCACATTACATGGTGCTGCCTTGACAGTTTCTTTGGGCCTACATTGTTACGAGTCATAAGGTCAAGGTTAACCACTGTTGCGTGGTTAGACAACGCTTCCCTCTTAGTGTGACTGCATGTAAATCAGGATTTCCCAGGGTTGAGTTCCCTTTCTCAGTAAAGTGTGGTATCGTCTCCATCAACACATTTTCTCATGCGTTTGTTTCCCCTATAGCAACGTGGGCAAGTCTTAGCACTCACACCAACCGAGCAGCTTTGCTGTAAAACTCTCCAGCCTCTCTCACTGCATAATGAGCGACATGCACACACTGGCACTACAACTGGCCTGCCTTCTCTGTAACTGTGTGTGTGTGTGTGTGTGTGTGTGTGTGTGTGTGTGTGTGTGTGTGTGTGTGTGTGTGTGTGTGTGTGTGTGTGTGTGTGTGTGTGTGTGTGTGTGTGTGTGTGTGTGTGTGTGTGTGTGTGTGTGTGTGTGTGTGTGTGTGTGTGTGTGTGTGTGTGTGTGTGTGTTTTTTGCTTTGACCTCTCTATCTTCCTTCCTTGGTGCCCTATACCACAGTGCAGGCTTTCACTCCATTTATATTAACTTTCATCCTGTGTTATATGTTAATGGAACTTTAACAGCTAAAATAACAGTTGAACAGAACAGAAAGGAACCTTTATGTATTCTATATGTGCCATTCTCATGGCTGGCAGGCCACTGCACTTATCATACTGCACTGTGGGTGTGGGTAGTGCAAGAAATGTTTCTACCTTCCGCTATATCTCTTTTACATCTATATGCATGTGCACCGTGCTAAAATGTCATACATCTTAAATGTACCTTGTGCTCTGTGTGTGTGTGTGTGTGTGTGCGTACATTGACCTGTGTGTGAACCTTAACCTTGTCTCACTAGTGTTTCAAGAGTTTGCTGCCACACCAGGCAGAAGTGAAACCTGTGGGTGAGTGGCTTTGTGACAGCGTGGCGTCAGCTTGCTGTGTGTGTGTGTGTGTGTGTGTGTGTGTGTGTGTGTGTGTGTGTGTGTGTGTGTGTGTGTGTGTGTGTGTGTGTGTGTGTGTGTGTGTGTGTGTGTGTGTGTGTGTGTGTGTGTGTGTGTGTGTGTGTGTGTGTGTGTGTGTGTGTGTGTGTGTGTGTGTACCCACATTTGAACAGACGCCACTCTCGAGAACCGCTGACGCCTGCTTCACTTTTTTTTGCCTTCATTCTTTCTTTTTTCTGTCACCTCGTGGCAGGCGCCTTCCGCTCTGTGTGGTCACACACAGTCTGATGCAGCCGCACACGGGCAGGTCGGCACGTACACACACTCCTCTATGCACGTACTGCCGTCCTTTGCCCCTCCTCGTCATATAGTGGCCACCTGTGCATGGGAAGTCATGTGTGTTCAATTTCACACACTCTCAGCGGAGTGTGAAACATATTTGTTGCACTTGCTGTTATCAGTTAATGTAGATATGAAAGCTATTTCAGCTGCATGTCTTGCGTCTATGATTACAACTCAATTTACACTTACATCACTATGTCGTCCGAGAGTGTCTCACTGACGATAACGGATTTTCAAGTGAAAAAAGAGACGCTTGAAAAGCATTCAATTTTCTGTTATTTTTCTTTTTTTTCTGTTTAAATTAGGCTTTAATGTCATTCATGCCTAAATATCTTTAATGTCCTTTCTTTACACAGGGTGGTAAGAGCTGTCTCATCTCATTGTGGTTTGTTGGCAGAAAGGAGATCTTTCGGCCTCTTTCACTGTGAGAGTTCAACGTGTGGGAAAGGGAGAACTTAAAGTGCAGCCGTCATAAATGTGTCAAGGAGAGTGAAAGAGAAATGTCCTGGTCATGGAACTTTTTCTGATATTTATTGGGGGGGGGGGGGGGGGGGGGACTACTGTTTGGCAGTGGGTGACGGCCACTGCTTTTCTGTGAATGTGTCAGTGTTTGCGTGTAACTCTGTCTTCACATACATTACACAGTGCATACTTCTGCTATTTTTTTAATTGTTTACTATTTACAAGTAGAGTGACATGCCCAAAATAGAGATGCCAGTTCTAAAGTGATTATAAGTGTCTGTGGGTTTTATAAATATTTAAGCAATGCAAAGTATTAACAAGAGATTGTGACTAAATAACAACTATGTTCATAAGTAACAGTTTTGGATATCCAAGCACAACTTTGTTTCACAAAGAATGAATTGATGTAGGCTAATGGTTCTAATGATATGTATGCCATCACCATCATACAATTAACAAATACAAATCAAACATCAAATATGTCGTATTTGGGACCGGCTCATTTTGATGACTTGTGCATCATTAATAGAATACCATTATCCTCTCTTTTCTGGGTTTTCTGCTTCTTTGGTTAACCAGTCTGTTTGTTTAGGAATCTGAGGTTTGAATAACAGATTTTCTGCTTTGCCGGTTAGTGGGAAGCAGACGTGATGTTGAATATTTGACAGAAAGGCAGATAGAGGAGGGTGGGGGGTGCATGGGGGATGCAGGAGGAAGTGCACGGGCAGCCGCTGAGTTCTCGGTGAGACCCAGCTGAGAGCCATTCAGCCACTGATGGAGTTTCCAGCGAGAGAGACCTTCTCTGCTCTCCGCTGCCCCTGCCAACAACCGCCCACCTTTCCCTCTCTCCCCACCGGCTTCACCCGCTAGCCCCGAGGCAGCTGAGTACTGACACCGGGGGGCTCAGAGGGGGCAGGTGGGGGTGTTTGGTTGGAGTGGGGAGTGCAAGCAATTAAGAACTCTGGTGTGTGGGTGGCAATGCCAAGGGAGGGTTGAAGAGTGAGAAAGAAGAGAGGAAGATGGTGGGAGGGTGTTCCAAGGGACTAGAAGTAAAGAAGGAGTGGCTGCCAGGATTACTGAGTGAGACATTGTGTGATTCAGTTCCTCGTCAGAGGGGGATTGATCAACAGCGTTAAGGGATGGAGGGAGAGTAAACAGAGGCAGAAATGAGGGGGGGTGGGTGGGGGGGCTGGAGCGGTGACAGATGCCACAATCCAGACCCACAGTACAGGAAGTCATTCATATTAGGGTGTACTTATCGCCAACTCCCTCTGTCCTCTTCTGGGCAGAACGGGCTCATAGCTTACAGTAACTCCAGCCAAAACTTCACATGATCTTCAGACCAAATGACTTCCACTTAATGCGTCAGAACGGTTCAGTGTACTTTAATGGACGTGTCAGTCAGTATCTCCATAGCACAGCGAGTGTACCCTGTAATGCACAAAGTCACCCACACACATGTACTTGCATGCATGAACGCGCGCACGTATACCGCATGCACAACGTTGTGCGCAGAGGCTGCGCACATGCACGCTGCTTTGATCGATTAGGCCTATGGCTGTAATTGCTCATAAATACATCCTGCGTATAGCCCACAGTGCCTCTCGCCATGCAGTTATATAGAGTTCACTCCTCTGGTGGAGTTCTTGTGGGAGTATCCTGGTGCGTTATGAGACGCGCAGCAACTCCCACACATGTGGAAGGGAGCTCTGCCACCGCTGGTGCTGCAGGATCAGGCATCAGGCATAATGAACGTAATCTAAACACCATGTCTGTGGGTGTGACAGGAGAACCGTCAATAGGACACGCCGTGTGTGTGTGTGTGTGTGTGTGTGTGTGTGTGTGTGTGTGTGTGTGTGTGTGTGTGTGTGTGTGTGTGTGTGTGTGTGTGTGTGTGTGTGTGTGTGTGTGTGTGTGTGTGTGTGTGTGTGCAATTGGATGAAGATGAACCGGGAAGCGTCATAATGGCAAGGATGCATGTTGTGCCAGTGAGGGGTCTGTTCATCTCATTGCCCAGTGACACACACACATGCACGTACGCGCACACGCACATGCACCCACATGCGCTAACCCCCTCTCCTAAACCCATTTCCTCTTCACAGGGCATGGGAACTCCCCTGATCTCTCTCTCCTCCCACTCTCCACTCTTCCTCCTCTGAGCCCCTGTCCTTTTGCTCACCCTCTCTACTCTGTCCATCCCTCCATCCCTCCGCTCTCCTCTCCTCTTCCCACCCTCTCTCAATCACATCGTCACCGCGTCCTGCCCTCTCGCTGTCACTCTCTCTGGTATTCCTCACACTCCCCGTTCTCCCCTCTCTCTCTCTCTCTCTCTCTCTCTCTCTCTCTCTCTCTCTCTCTCTCTCTCTCTCTCTTCTCGTCTCTCTTTCTCTTCATCTCTTTTTATCTTCTCGATGCTTCTCTTTTCCTTTCTTTTCTTTTCTCTCCTATTTTTCCCCCTTCTTTCTTTTCCCGTCTTCTTTTCTCTTCTCGTTCTCTTCTCTCATTTTATTTCCTGCCTCCATCTGTGCCCAATTTATTCAGAGCACGGTCTGTGTTTTTTTTCTCGATAATTTGTTTTTGATTCCCCGGAATTAGAAGAGCATTGTGTGCACTCTTGCTAGGGCCATCACACACACACACACACACACACACACACACACACACACACACACACACACACACACACACACACACACACACACACACACACACACACACACACGCATGCACACACACACATGCGCACACAAATGTGTGCGCTCTCTCTCACACACACACGCACACGCACACACACACACATCTTTTATTGTATTATTCTATAAAAGTTCCTATAAATCACTGGTTATTAATCGGCCCCAGACGGCCCTCCCTCCCTCCCTTATCCCTCTCCGCACAAACACAGACCAGATGCATAGGAAATGGGATGGCAAGAGGGGCACCCAAGAGACAGACTGGAGCTTTTTCACTTTTTCTTTCACCGCCCCCCCGCCGCCTCCCTCAACTTTCTGAGAATGTTCATTTATGTACAAATGCCCATGACCCCAGACTCACAGAGGAAATAAAGTTTAAATTAATGTTGTTAATTAAATATATTAATATATTTATCAAACAAATGCAATAATAAATATAAATGGTGATCAGCTGCCAAACCGATGTGTGGGACAGAGGTTAGACGTCCATCCTATGGAGTTGAAGGCAAATGGGTTCAGGATTAGGACAGGTCCAGTTGCTTGAACGCACAACACAATGCACACTCATCTTAGGCATTGTGTTCTGCACGCACGCACGCACGCACGCACGCACGCACGCACGCACGCACGCACGCACGCACGCACGCACGCACAGACAGACAGACAGAGATAACTGTGTGTGTGTGGCGTGGTGGATGTGTGTTTCTCCTTGTGTGTTTCTCTTCACATTCACTTCTGGATTGCAAAATCCGCAGCATTAATTTAAGAGTTAACTAACTTAACTCTCATGATTTTTGCAGAGTAAGGTTGCACTTTCGATTGCTTTTACCTCTTGTATACCAATAGCTGTGCTGTGCAGTGCACATGCACAGCCAGTGGGTAGGTAACTCACTTCCCTAATTCGACTTGTCTTGCATTTTGCACCTGCATTTTCGGACAAAACCGAAAGAGAACTTTCTAAACTGGCTGAGACATCTGTGTGCCCCCAAACTGACACGGGTCTGTGAAACGGCGACAGCATGCCTGCTAGACACCCAGTTTCCTATATGAACTCAGACACTTAGTGCAGAATAGTGCAGGCTTTCCCCTGATCAGGCACATATTACACACACACCTGCACTCAGCTGGCTCGCTCAGTCAGAGCGAAAAGGACAAATGACCACCAGAGAGAGAGATTTGGACACAGAGAGAGGGGGGGCAAAATGAATTACAGAGAGAATTTCGGAGAGAGAGGAAAAGAGTGAGGGAGGATGTAGACGTAGTGTAAGTGAGAGAGAGGACTTATCTGTCCCACACCCTGTCCTGTCCTGCTGGATGTGAGCACGCTGCCTGAGCTGTTCACAGAGAGCAGGCAGAAAATGTGAGAAATGTGCATGTTGGCTGCAGGGACGAGGGGGAGAACACTGGTTTTCAGGCACGCAGGGACAGCCTGCAGAGTTCTGCCAAGAGAAACACGGTGCTGTGTTCCTAGCAAGAACTATCGGGGAGGAGTGGGGTGGCGGGGTGGGGGGAGCTGCCGAGGTTGAAGGAGGCCGATGGGTTGGGGGGGCAGCCAGGCAGGCAAAGAGGGGTTCCCCTGGGTACCTCTTTGGGTCCATGCCAAAAGATGCATTAGTCATGAGACGACAGGATTTGAGTTTGTTGCAATGAAACATGATACCACATTGTCGAACAATAATGCTGTTTACTATTGCCACACAATACTCTATGACCATGCATACACTCAAGTTCCCCACTACAGATTCACAGCATGTTCTGTTAATCATGTGTTGTGTCTAGCTCCACATATGTATGTACATACCCATTAAAAGTTGAAAATAGATTAAAAAAAAAAAATACCCAGTCCAATTTTGGGAATGACATTGCAGAAGGCTTTGGACTTGTTGACAGTTCGGGAGCCGTCTGTTTGTTTCACATGCAGGAGATGGGATGATATGTGACCATGTTGCGAGGCTCGGACCCAGATGTCCACTCTGTGACGCCCAGGCTGGCCACGGCCTGCCCGCCAACACTCAGCCCCATATCCCCACATCGCTACAAATATGTAAATATGTTGACTTGGAAGGATGTCCTCTTCTCTTCCGACCTTGCAGCACTTTTTGGAGAGAAGCAAGACAGCGCAGGGGAGAGAAAACAGCTCCAGAACTCCATATAAGGTTCTGCTTTGGGCTCAAACACCAGCTTCTCATCACTTTCTACTCCGCCGGGCCATTACACCACTGAGAGCATACAGGCCCTCCACACTGACCCTGCACGCACGCACCAACATTGGCTCATGCGTATGTACACTGTAAAATCCTGAGTGTCAGTTTAACTCTGAGACTGTAAAAATGGACGCACACATTCACCCACACATTCACCCACCCACACACACACACACACACACACACACACACACACACACACACATATGCACACACATATGCACACATACACTCACACAGACACATGTACCGACATTGGCTCTGCAAGTTGACTTGAGGAGCTCCAGCAGTAAGCACTGAACAGACACCTTAAATTAGCGTACTAGTGTTCTGTTCTACACTTGGATGAAATTATGTTTTCTAGGGCAGGGGTAACTATGCTCTGCACGTAAACACACAGAGATACAAATACAAGCATGCACACTCTACGCCAGTGATTCTCAAAGTGGGGTCCGGGGACTGCCAGAGGTACTTAAGGAGCAAAAGGAGTTTGTTCATATAGCATCAAAAAATGTTTAACCACTTTAATCCTACATACACAGACTTAGAAATAGACGATCTATAAGATCACAGTGTGTCACGATGAAGCGTGTTGTAGCTTGTAGATCCGCAATTTGGGTCTTTTTGTATGTGAACATTTTTGGCAAATTTGGAATAGTTTTGAAACATTTCTTTGACATAAAAAAAGAGTTTGAGAACCACTGAGGCAAGCATGCACGCACTCACACATGACACACACACACACACACACACACACACACACACACACACCCTGTTGGCCTATAGCAATAGAGGGGGTTTTGGCCTGTGTTTCCCAGGCTGCAGGCCGGTGGTGTGTTGCTCATCATATCTGTAGCGGTGCCTCCCTGTGTTCCCTGCAGGCTGAACTCTGCCTGCCCTCTCAGGACGCCATGGTTAACAAACGGGGAACAGAACACAGAACGACAGAGGCAGAAAACCTCACTCATTCTCATTTTCCACAGCGCTTCTACCTCTTTCTTTAGTATGTGTGGTCTGCCTTGCCCCTGTGTCCCGTGTGTGTGTGTGTGTGTGTGTGTGTGTATGTGTGTGTGTGTGTGTGTGTGTGTGTGTGTGTGTGTGTGTGTGTGTGTGTGTGTGTGTGTGTGTGTGTGTGTGTGTGTGTGTGTGTGTGTGTTCTCTGGCTTGTGGGTATTGGCTTGCGGTCTGGGTCTCGGTGCAGAGAGAGAGGGTGCAGGGTGGTGGAGCACCATTGCTGCCACACTGAGACATACTGGCACCACAGAACAGAGGCACTGCAAGTTCCTCTTTCCAAAATACAGAACTACCGCTGCGTGCGTGTCTGCGTGCATGTGTGGGTGCGTGCGTAGGCTGCGTAGGCTGCATGCGTGTCAGCTATCATAAGATTTTGCGATTGTCTACGTGTGACTTAAGTGTGTCTCACAGATGGGTATTTTCCCCCTTACAAACATAACTATCTGTGTATTCTGTTTATCAGCCTGATTACAGCAAGTAGATAAAATAAAATAAAACAAAAATGAAACAAAATAACATCTGGTAAATTGTCCTGACTTTTAAGATAGGGCATGAATGAGTAATTGGAAACTGTGAGCTGTAATTGACTTATCATAAATTGACAGTATAAGGGTCATGGCAAGGTCAGTGTTGCCATGATGCTTACCAGCTCTCAACTCATGTAAGATGAATTAACATGTAACATTATACTATAGATGAGTTAACATGTAACATTATACTATAGATGAGTTAACATGTAACATTATACTATAGATGAGTTAACATGTAACATTATACTATAGATGAGTTAACATGCAACATGTAACGTCAGACGGTCAGACGTTGATTTGACGATTGGACGCTGCACGTGTTTACAATTGCATTTAAGCAGCTGTTGTTGCTGTGTGTGCGTGTGTGCGTGTGCGTGTGCTTGTGTGTGCGTGTGTGCGTGTGTGTGTGTGTGTGTGTGTGTAGTGTGTAACTTCCGGTGGTGTTTTCGGAAGTGAGCAAGGTAACTTGAAAACTTGTGGGTCACGTGGTGGGGTTTCAGCCAATGGGAAGATGTGATGTAGTGTTGCCAGGTCCACGTATTGTAAGCGAGTGGTAGTGTGTGTAAGTAGGCTGTAGGAAGTCACGGTTTGCGGGCTTGTTTTCTTAGATGTGGCAACAAATTAGCAACAGTAGCCAATGGGAAAACAGGATGCAGTGTTGCCAGGTCCGCGAGTTTTAAGCGAGTTGTAGTGTGTGTTGAATGGCATTTTTTCTGGGCTTGTTTTCATAGACCTGGCGACAGTGTTCCGTGTGTGTGAGTGTGTGCGTGCGGGGGCGATAGTGTTTGTAGTAAAGAAATGCATTGCCGGCGTGAGTGTGGAAGGGAGGCGACTTTGGTGGCAGTGCAATGACCATTGTTCCGCGGGTGGTGTTGAGGCTCGGTGTTCGGCGCGACATGAGGAGATAGCGGCTGAACGACGCGGAGGGTAAGTGTGTGACGTCACTGCCGTGTGAAGGACGGCGTTGCAGTAGTGAGTAGGGCGGTCTCGACATGACGTAGCTGTTGACTTTGGGTCCCTTGTCCTGGGCACTTAGGTACAACTTTTCAAATGTATAATAGATAGATGAGTTAACATGTAACATTATACTATAGATGAGTTAACATGTAACATTATAGATGAGTTAACATGTAACAAACATTATACTATAGATGAGTTAATATGTAACATTATACTATAGATGAGTTAACATGTAACATTATACTATAGATGAGTTAACATGTAACATTATACTATAGATGAGTTAACATGTAACATTATACTATAGATGAGTTAACATGTAACATTATACTATAGATGAGTTAACATGTAACATACTATAGATGAGTTAACATGTAACATTATACTATAGATGAGTTAACATGTAACATTATAGATGAGTTAACATGTAACATTATAGGCCTACTATAGATTAATTAAACTCATGTGACTTTCTTTCTTTCTTTGTCTTTACTCTGTGCTTCTTCCTTTGTCTCTCTCTCTCTCACACTCCCCCCCCCCTCTCTCTCTCTCTCTCTCTCTCTCTCCCCCTCTCTCTCTCTCTCTCTCTCACCCCCCCCCCCTCTCTCTCTCTTTCTCACCCCCCCCCCCCCTCTCTCTCTCCCCCCCCCCCCCCCCCCACCCCTCTCTCTCTCTCTCTCTCTCACCCCCCTCCCTCTCTCTCTCTCCATTCTCCATCCCTCCCTGGGGCTGGCAGCAGTGTCTGGGCACTCGCTTCACTCTTGGCCCTGACCCCAGCAGGATGTGGAGTTCAGTGCTTGTGTGTGCATATATCTGTGTGTGTGTGTGTGTGTGTGTGTGTGTGTGTGTGTGTGTGTGTGTGTGTGTGTGTGTGTGTGTGTGTGTGTGTGTGTGTGTGTGTGTGTGTGTGTGTGTGTGTGTGTGTGTGTGTGTGTGTGTGTGTGTGTGCGCGCGCGTGTGCGTGTGTATTTGTATGTGTGTGTGTTTCTGGACTTTTTTTCCTTCTCCTTTTTCTGATTTTGTGTGTTGGCTGACTTTTTTACCTCTCGAAGAATTTGGAAAGGCTGCGAGATTTTTTTTTCTTTCCCTGCACGACTTTCAGCATGGCTCTCTCTCTCTCTCTCTCCCTCCCTCTGTCTGCGTTGCTCTCTCTCGCTCCCTCTCTCACCCCGTGTCTGCTGTGGCTCCTCGCTAATAGATTTCATATGTTGCTTCAGTTGACATCAGTCTTAAACTATTTTACATGTGATCTGCGATATTTCCTCAGGAAATCTGTCAGATATTTATTAAGGGCTAATAAAATAAACCTCTCTTGTTGTCCCTCTCCCTTTCTTTCTCTTGTCCTCTTTTCACTCCCACTCTCATTGCCCCCTGTGCCCCCCCCCCCCCCCACACCACTCTTCCTGCACCATGCCCTCTTTTCTCTTCTCTCTGTTGTCTCGAGCTCAGAAGACTATAGCATTAGCTTGATTCTATTATTGTTATTACTCATGCTTTTTAAATAGGGCCTTTTTTGGGGGGGGGAGAGGGGGGGTTCAATTTCCTTCCATTCATAAGAAATTCAGTGGGTCAGACATGGGTTGGAGGTGTGTGTGTGTGTGTGTGTGTGTGTGTGTGTGTGTGTGTGTGTGTGTGTGTGTGTGTGTGTGTGTGTGTGTGTGTGTGTGTGTGTGCGTGTGCATGTGCATGCATGCATGCATGCGCGTGTGTGTGTGTGTCTGAGGAGGGCCTGGACGCCGGGAGTCTTCCCTTTCCCCCTCGTCAGACTCACTCCATCTCCTACCGTCCCCTTCTTGTCCTGCTCTTTCTTGTCCTCCAGCCTCCTCCTTCTGCATCTCTTCCCCTCTTCCTATTCTCTGCCCCCCCCCCCCACCCCCCAAGATCCTTCTTTCCCCTCCGACTATCCCTGCAAAGTCTCCCTCCATCCAGCTGTGGAGCTCATGTCTCTCTATCCGTCTGCTTGTCGGGTGGAGGCTGAGGGGGTGATGGAGCCAAGTCACCGTACAGTATAGTGTCTCTCTACCGTATACTCTCTCCTCCACCTCCTCTCCTCTCCGCCCTCGGGCCTGTCCCGTATACATACATTACCTTACAGCGAGGTGCCAGACAATATGGCGTGCCTGACGCGGCCTGCATGTGCACGCAACGGGAGCGATGCGCACTGCCTTATAAAGACAGGTATTCTATTCGCACGTAGCATGAAGGACCTGCTGCACAGTGTAAGGGTTGACAGACACCTTTTGAAGCGATACAGTAAAACAGGAGCTCTTTTTGAATGGAAGCCATGCATTCGCATCAGTCGCCAGAGGCTAATGGAACCCGCCGACGCTTTATAGGCCTGTCACAATTATCACATAAGTTCCGCTATTTTAAATTTCTTTCAAATCGAAAAGAAAGTATAAAATGATTAAATATGTCAGTAATATATCAAAGGGGCACTAGCCTCTTCTATACTGTATATGCACAGCTTTGTGTGTATGTGTGTCTGTATACACGGAATGTGCTCAGCTGATTGGCTGAGCACGGAATGTGATGTATGACGATTTATGATGATAAGAGCGCCCCTCACTTCACACGAGTGTGATCTATTTTTATATTTGAGTTATTTGTCATATATCTGCCCTGTGCAATTTTTGATTACGAAGGCTAAAAACCAAACGGAAATTAAATTTGTATTCACATGTTCCAATGCTCAAAAACACAATTAAATCCTTAATCAAAATTATTTGTGTGACAATTAATCGTCAAGTTAAATTGGTAATTGTGTCATGACAGTGGACTCTGTTCATGTCCGACGCGCGGCCAGTTCATTTGACACTGGGGCCTCGGTGAAGCCACACTCTCAGTTAGGCTATATACTTTATCGCTTGCTGTACCAGTAAAATTAACGATGGACCTTAGTTTAAATCAACCTGACCAGTTCACAAAACTCACTGAACAAAGATTGCAATTCACACACATTAAGAGATAACAGTATGGTTCGCGACGCGGGAAGCATATTCATCGTAGAATTATTGCTTTGAGAGCGGAGCGGAGCGTCTGTGTGTAATATATCAGTTGTGCCGTTTGTTTTCTCTCGCTGTCATTGCCCGGAACAGCAGTGATGGAAAACAAACACATCAGCACTTGGCATTCTGAACCCTTAAATTGCCCTCCCTCCCTTGCTCCCTCCATCCCTCCTCCTTCCTCGTTCCCTTTCATCCCTCTCCCAACAGTGCACTCATTCCGTTCTTTCTGGGGTCCCCTGGCTGTAGTACCCATAATTCACCCCGAGACACCAACACCCACACCATGCTCTCACTAACCTTTATAGAGCAGCCAAGACACAGCCAGAGAGAGAGAGAGAGAGAGAGAGGGAGCGACCGGGCAAATAGTTTCTCTGCTTCTCCGTGGGCCTCTGAAAAACAAGGAGGGGAAGACAGGCTGGGAAGAGAACGAGAGGGTGGGACACAGTCCACAATGGATCCTGGGCACTGGAGAGAAGAGAGAGAACCCCAAAAAGAAGTGATTGATAGATGTTTATGGGTGAAAGAGAGAGCGCGAGAGAGAGAGAGTGAGAGAGAGAGAGAGAGGGATGTGCCTGGGTAGTGTGGAGAGTGAGGTTGCGGAGATGGAGCGATAGAGAGAAGATAAAGAGAGCGACAGAGCAGATGTAGGGAGATATCTGTGGCAGAGGGTGCCTGTCTGTCTCAGCAATCATCTGTTTGTCAGTCATCGAGGGATTTATGTGTTTGTTTGTGTCTCTGTCCCCGACTCTGTCACTTCCGTAATGAGTTCCATATTGTGGGGCTGACACAGACACTCGCTTTCTATAGCGTGGCACAGTGTAGCGCAGGCGCTTCTTCTCCCTACATCACTATAGCTTTCTTTTTTTTTTATATATTTCTTTATTCAGGGAGAAGTACAAAGTTAGGTTTACATCGTTATTGTTATTGGTGACATTCCCCCCCCCTTTTTTTGTGCAACCCTTCCCAGAATGACAGGGGCAGAATGACCAAGAGTGGTCACGCTTGCCCAGCCTACCCTCCCATTCTCCCTCCCACCCTCCCATGGGTCCTAGGGGAGGCAAAACATAAGAATTAAAATAAATTTGAATAACAGAGTAAGGAAAAATAAATCAATGAAATGAAAAAAAGAAAAAAGAAAGAAAACGTGACATACATGTAGAAATATATACAGAGAATAAAACAAAAACCATTACAAAAATAGACACTATAGCGTGGCACAGTGTAGCACAGGCGCTTCTTCTGAGTCCCTACATAGCTTTTCCCCCTCTCCATTCTTCATCTGCAGTATTGCAGATTTCGCAGAGCCTGACCCCCTAATTCTATTGACTTCTATAGAGGCTAACATTCTCCTTAAAGCACATGGTAATTACAGAGGTATGCTCTGTATTAACTGCCATGGTAGAAACGCTCAATCACATTGAGAACTCTTGGTTTTTGGGGTTATGGTTACGTCCAGCGCTGTGGTTGGAATTTGGGTTTGATGCGCGGGCCGTGGTCAGGTAAAGTTTGTGCCGGATTTGTCTTTGTAAACAGCAAACAGTTGCATGTTTCACAGGGTTACATGTTAGCTGTTACAGTTAGGTGGCAGATTCCAAGCGTTGGGTCGCTAACAGAATCACCAGAGAGTGCAGTTCTAGAAGGGAGAATTTTAGCTAAATGGATTGACTTCCGATTTGTCAAATAAAGCCTGCATGCGCCGTTACATGAGCTAACGAACAAAATTTCAGACTATCAGCAAATATAGCTTGGGAGATCAAGCAGTCCCCTATCACTGCGGTTTTTAGAGACAACAGATTGCGAAAACCACGGTGAACTTGATTGATGAGAAATCCCGCCATGCAGAGGATGTACAGTAATCACTCCAGTCAGGGAGGCTGGCTGGCTGGCTGGCTGTGGTTAACGGCTGCTCGTGGTTCCATGTCGACTCATTCGATTGTGTGTGTGGGCATGGCCTTATCAGGAATACAGAGTGCTGCGTTGCAGGAGGAGCGCTTGGGAAATGGGTAATGTGCTGTATTGTTGTAAATGAGTGTGACAGCGAGGTTAGATACCATATGGCCATGAAGTCATTCGGCCTGGCCCTTCTCTGGAAGCCCCGCCCGGTGCTCGGGGAGAGACACAGGGTGCTGAGACTAAAGAGAAAACAATTTTGAATCGATTTAGGATAACCATGATCTAAATCAAGTCCCCTCCACTCCCTTCTCCTCCTCTTCCTACACTCCTCCTCCCCTGAACCTCTCCTCCCCTCTCCTATATACTCTGTTCTCCTCTCCTCCCCTCTCCTATCCTCTCCTCTGTTCTCCTCTCCTCCCCTCTCCTATATACTCTGTTCTCCTCTCCTCCCCTCTCCTCCCCTCTCCTCTCCTCCCCTCTCCTATCCTCTCCTCTCCTCTGTTCTCTCCTCCCCTCTCCTATATACTCTGTTCTCCTCTCCTCCCCTCTCCTCCCCTCTCCTATCCTCTCCTCTCCTCTCTCCTCCCCTCCTTCACCTCTCCCACTCTCATTTATTCCACCCCACCCCGGGGTATTCTGCTTTCTTGGCAGAACACCGTAGTAAGCCACCTGCATAACCTCCCCCTCCTTAATCACACATGCGCGCGCATGGACACACACATACAGTAGTGCACACACACACACACACACACACACACACACACACACACACACACACACACACACACACACACACACACACACACACACACACACACACACACTCATGCAGGCACATACAAACACAATCTCTCTCAATCAGTATCACACAACACCCAGAGACATTGCAACATGCATATTATGCGCACACTGCAGAACCCCCTCCCCCCGAAAAGTTCCATTTCAATATGTGGATTTGTACACGTGTATAGGCCTACTTTTATACATCAAGGCCAGGACACATGCTAGTTTTTCTTGCATACTTTTTCTTACGGAGATCTCTTTACTTGATGCCCGTTCATCTGAGCCGATAAGCCATTGCACGCACGCACGCACGCACGGCACGCACGCACGCACGCACGCACGCACGCACGCACGCACGCACGCACGCACGCACGCACGCACACACGCACACACGCACGCACACACACACAATGCGGTATAGCTGCCCCTGGCTATGACATGAGAACCACTGTTGCGCATCCATATGACGCTCCCTCCCAGTGACAATGGAGTGCATCAGGGAATCCAACCTGAGAGATGAAAAGGGATTTTCCATCATAAATAACCGTCTGTTCTCTTCCTCTCCGTGGCCATCCTCTCCACTACTCTTTCTTTGTTCTTATACTGTAAACTGTACATCGCTCCACTCCATTCTCTGTGAGTCTGTTTGCCTTTTGCACTCTTTCCCTCTCATCTCGCTCCACTCTCGCTGACAGTGATGTACCGTATGCCGGTGTGGTTTAAACTCCGTCTTAGACAGTCGTTTAAGGTCACTTTGACCAGAATGTAACCTGACCAATGATCTAATCTGTGTTGTGCCTAAAGCAAAGGACACAGACCGAAGATGCTTCTGAAGGTTTGTCGCAAAGCTCTCGACAGGCCAGGGGTATCATTTGGGGTCCCAGGGGATAGCAAATTCTCAAATAACCTCAAATTCTGTTATTTTATTCATATTTTCTCTAATCTGATTTTAGATCAGCGCTGGTGTAGCAGAGTGGCTCACAACCCTATAGCACCAGTCCATTGACATGTGACGTGACACACGTTATAGACACCTGTTTTCATCTGTCTGAAATGATGCCTCTGTAAAATATTTTTGCAGTTCAAAATCATTCAAATCAAAGTCATTATCGGCGATCAGTGTAGTCGTACAACAAAGTATAAATCAGGCTATGAGTAAACATGAAAAGGTATAAGATAATGCAGACTTAGATAGCATTTTACACAGACTTATAGCATGTTACGTAGACAGCACTATAATTTTTTGTAGTAGTTTATGTAGTCATAGCACTTTATAGCACTTTATAGTGTATATATATATATATATATATATATATAGTATGTATAGTTTATATGTATATCAATTCAATCTTTATTGCAGACTCAGGGGAATCCATATCACAGTACAAAACAACAATACAATAGATTAAAAAAAAAATCTATTCTATATTCTATATTCTATAATATAGAAAGAAATATACAATAAAAAGAGTTCCACAATGTTCAGTTTCGAACATACAAACAAGTTCGCCAATGGTTCCACAGTCTGGAGGAGATCTGACAGAACTACGTAACGGGTTAGTAATGACATCAATGTATAGTTTCATTATATATATATTCCACTGTTACGTTCTTAGCTTATATACGCATGTTTCATGATAACTACTTTTATGTATATATTGCCATACTTTTTTGTTATTGCTTATTGTAAATCGTTCTGGATTAAGAGCGTCTGCCAAATGCCTAAATTGTAATTGTTAAATTGTTATAAAGTATGGTTAACACAATTTCCACCGGGATTAATTAATAACATGCCAGGAAATCGCCCTTATTTTGAAGATCCAAAACACCGCGACCGGATGTTGTGTCAGCTTAATGGTGTGTGTTGACTCTCGACCGGTTGTTGTTCTCTGCCTGGAGCATGATCAGCACAGGCCGGCGCCATTACTACTACCGCCAGGCTCCGTGCAATAAGCGGGGGATTTGGAGACTAAAGCGACTGAAAGCGTGCGTGTGCGTGCACAATGAAGATGGCGCAGTCCAGTGTCTAAGCTAACAACTGATAGCCATCCGAAGCTATTGTGAGTAGCCTTTCCACTAGATCGGATCAAACACATTAATACAACTGAATAAACGTAGGATACGTATTTTGGCAGCGTTGCTTCCCGACTAATATAACACAGGCTACGTTTTTTGCAGGGGAAACGGTTAAAACAAGGTTAAAAGGTAAGACAGGCTCTGTCTTACAGCCTTTTTAAAAAACCTCTTAGCTTCCAACGGGGAATGTGTCTAATTAAGGGGGAAGATAATAGAATGTCTAGTGAGGTACACACTAGACTGTGTTCTGTGTTCTTTAATTTGGCCCTGTGCTCATGCTCTGAGCACAGGGCTTTGATACACCACTAGCGCTTGCCAGTACTGGGGTGGTGCTCATAGATTCCTACTGAGTCCTCCAGGGCTACGAGAGAGCTCCCTGGGGTGTGCTCAGCTGACCTCACCACGTAGGCCCACCTTCCGCAGAACATTGTAAATGGTAAATGGTGCATTTATATAGCGCCTTTATCCAAGGCGCTTTACATAGATTGTGCATTACATTCACCCATTCACACATACATTCATACACCGATTGCGGCGGAAGCCATGCAAGGTACCAACCAGCACATCGGGAGCAATTTGGGGTTCAGTGTCTTGCCCAAGGACACTTCGACATGTAGCCAGGAGGAGCCGGGATTCAAACCGCCGACCCATGGATCATTGGACGACCTGCTCTACCTCTTGAGCCACAGTCACAGCCACAGTCACTCAAGGTCTCATTCATACACTGATGCTTTTCAACAAAACGCGAAATAAATGCTCACATTGTTTCAGGACCTTTGCACAGTAGCATCCTCAGTGTTCAGTGTTAAATCAATACTCAGGATTTTACAGTGTGGACCAACAGACAGGTTGCTATGATAAGTACCACAGCGCTCCACCGTCCCTGTAATAAATGTGCCAAATCCCATATGGCCCAAGTTACGGGGGAAAACGAACATTATGCTTTCCACGGTTTGAAATGTTTAAATTCCCCACTGTCATCTCTTGCAGGACCTATCTGTGCTGATGGACCCGAGGGGCTGCGCTGACAGGCAAGGCAGGGACGGCCCAGTAAATGGGTCACGTTGATTTGCCATGGGTCATGAGAATGAATTGAGTCAATTTAGTACAGTACAAGGCAAGGGGGAATGTCAGTCCAAAGCGGGCTTTCTTGCCGGGCCGCCGGGCCTGTGTAATGTGCATAGTACAGTGTTACAGGGTGCAGGGCTGACACGCCTGTGTTTGACTGATTATAAACCAGCGGTCACTGGGTAGTCTCACCGTTGGCTTTACTGCTGGGGACAGACACATGGGCTGGTGGATGGGCTCGTTGTGGGGAGTTATCGCTCGCACGGGATGACTGCGCCGTCTGAATGGGCGCCCAGGTTAGAGCAGCATGTTTACAGAAGACAGAGGTGCACCTTTATTGTGTTTACTCTGCGTTCGTCTGAAGTGTGTTTCTGCACACACGGTTATTGCCGAGTCTACATCAACTGAACTGTTTACGTCTCGGATCGGTGCCGTGATGTCAGAGCAGGTGCTATTTGGCTGGCCGTCCGTGCGTGCGTCTGTGCGTGTGTGACTGTGTGAGAGAGAGAGAGAGAGAGTGCATGAGACACCCTGAGACCCCACCACTGAGAGTGATTCCATGGTCTGTCTCATAAATTCACACATCTATTTATCACTTGCTCACCTGGTTGTATGAACTAGCCGATGACAGCTTATAATATGCTGCAAACACTGTAAATGTAGGTGAGAAGAGAATCTGTATCTGCAATGTCTACATGGAAACTGTGTTGCTCCAATGTGGATGCCGGCCTTCATGTGGTCATCCTGAGGTCAGGCATCTATGACAGTGCATGGTTCTCAAACGATGCAATAACTCAGCGTGACAGACCTGCAAGGGCCCATTTGGAACTTCTTTGAGAATCACTGATCTATGACGTATGGCTGCAAATTTGGCCAAGGCTTCAACCTGATCAGAGCCCCATTGACTCCCATTAATATCAAAATAAATAAACACATGTGAAAAATATAATGAGTGGAGGTACTTTGGTGGCCTATTGGCAGCATGCATAGTTGCATACAAAGTTTGGCTCTGATCGGTCCAGCAGTTTGCGAGATTAGTTCCAGACACACACATGCACACAACACGTCACGCGCACACACACACACACGCACACACGCACGCACACACACACACACACGATATGACCCTCTCATAGAAGGTGATCCCCTTTCAGAGCCACGCTGAAAAAATCCCATCTCATTGGAAAAGAACAGAGGTATGTTATCACTGTTCCAGCTCTACTGCCTTTAGGGTTGTCCTGATCGGATCGGGAGATCGGAAATCGGCTCCGTTCACATGATTTTCAAAAGATCGGAATCGGGGAGAAAAGTTCGGATTTTGAATTGTCTGTCTAAAACTGTTGTGTTTATGCTAGTTGTTTTCCTTCTGGTCCCAGTCAGAGATCATCAAACAAAGACTAGTCACACTCAGAGGCGTGAAAGACACCTATGATGAAAACAAAGGAAGTGCAACCCCCGATATGCAAGATGGAATAGGTGTCTGTAGTACTCTGTCTGAATGAGAGAGATACTCTTTAAGAGTTTTAATTTGACTTCTTTATAAGCTGTAGAACTGTATTCACTCTAATTAATCATTATTAATTAGACTATTATTATTTTGCTATGATTCCATGCTTTCATAGAAAGAAAAAAAAACACAATGACAGTCATTCTAATGAATGTATAGTCACATTTTGCCTTTCAATAATTGAAAGGCAACACAACAGACTACACTAGAGTGACATACATTAAGATATTTGCTATTGGCCCAGGCGGTGGCGTAACCGTCTGGGCACCCAACTGGTAATCCAGTCGCAGTGTGCCGCGGGTTCGACTCCCGAGCCCGACACGGCCTTTACTGCATGTCTTCCCCCATCTCTCTCCCGTTTCCTGTCAGCCTACTGTCTGTCCCTTCAAAAAACCAATAAAAGGCGTAAGCCGCAAAAAAAATATCTAAAAAAAAAATATATATATATTTGCTATTGTGATATGGCTTAAGTGGTATATAAAAATATAAAGATTGGATCGGGAAAAATCTGTATCGGTGATTCGGTATGTCTCAAAATCAAATGATCGCAATCGGATCGAGAGCGAAAAAACGTGATCGGGACATCCCTAACTGCCTTTGTAAAAGACATGGGGGACATTTTGTATCTAACAGCCTCTTGTCATCACCATCTTCCTTTCCATATACCAAACCACAAACAATACACGTTGTACAACATGCAAACACACACACACCCCCGTCAATGCTCTTTAGGGCCCCGAATTCACATTGTAGTGCCGGAATAGATTAGTGGCTCAGAGGAAGGACTTTGCTTTGTGGCCCAGCATCGAGGAGGGCAGATGGGGTTGAATGTAATGCCACGGCTGTGGCTCACTGCAGTACAGAGGAGAGACGGACAGAAAGACAGTACCACGGTGACTCCAGCATTCCTACCGGAGCATCTGCTAAGGTCATTCGGACTGAGACCAAGCCTGAACCGAAGGCTTCCGAGTGCCGCGCGGGGCTCCATCCGAGGGGAATCTGGAAGATTTTAGTGATCGGAATGTCGGGCCTGGAATCAGTTGTTTTTCTGATTGCCCCCGGTTGGTAATCCACACCAGCGATGTTTTTCTAGTGTGTTGCAGCGAGTAAGTGTGCTAGAATGGATCTGTGATCATGAAAGCTGTTTTAGATGCTTGCTGCTCGCTCTGTGAACTGGAGCAGTTGCAACCACAGAAAAACCACATGAGACCAGAAGTAGTGACGCAAGACGTACGCCGGAGCAAAGCCTGGGAAACTGTGTCACTGAAAGTGCAGGAGTGCATTCTACATCCTCTTTTGTGTGTCTGTGTGTTCATTGTAACCAAAGATCAGGCTATTTGTGTTCAATAGTGTCAGCATATTACTGCTTCTTATTTTTCAGAATACAGAACACTTGCATGTACTGTATATAATTCCATTATTGTACTTTTCATTACTACTGTACTCTATTTTGTTGTTGCTGTTGGTCATTGCCAACCTCTAGTACTGTTTGGTCTTGGGGAGGGTGTGGACCACCACATGTCCGTCACAAGCTGCTTCTTTTCACCTGACAGAGAGGAGTTTGAGCAGGACCATGAAGGACCAGTTCCGGTCCCTGCTGGCCAGACCAACCAGTTGGATTTGCTAGTGCAGTGACACAAAAAAAAATCCCTCCTGCATGCTGTCCTCCCATCTGTGAACGAGGCCAAAGTGCAGTGGCTAATAGAAAACCTTGTGCAAATCATGATGCGAGCATGACATTTGGTGTGTCTGTTCTCCAGAGGTTAATTGATCAAATCTAGCTAACGGGCAACTTGAAAATCACATTTGGTGACCATTTTTCAACATGGCCCCCATGCAAATTTAAAATGTGCACATTTTCAAAGGCAATCGTAGCAAAAAAATGTTAAATAATTTGTACAATTACACTCTTGCTTTCAAGACGCATACATTTGCATGGGATGATAGTGTTTGTATGGAATTTGAATGGAATCTGAAGAATCTAACTCCAGAGAGAATATGTACTGAGTTGTGGTTGAGGTTTGGAGAAAATATGTAGTAGTAGCAAAAGTTGTGTGAAAACAACCTACTTCTGGATACTGTGGGTTATGGGCATATATACTGTGTGCGTATATGTATGGATATATCTGTCGGATCGGGAGTTCTGGACAATGGCAATCTGACCGGCACAACAACCAGGTACCACACTCCCTCGGGTCCTCTGCAATGAGCGTGCCCAGTTTGAAGTCGATCGGTCACACTCACACAGTTCTCGAGATAAGTGAACTACAGTCATGCAGACACGCAGACAGATTTTGCGCATTTAGGATAAAACTTTACTACTACTACAACTACAACAAACCAATATTAGTAGTGTATTATGCTTTCAACAGCATTAACCAACACACATATAAACACTATAGAGAATATACAGAAAGGAAGTAACCACTGCCAACATTGAGCGATCGTTTTTTTTGGGCTGCTGTTAGGCCAGAAAGCCATAGTTTGTCATTAAGTGTACATTTCAATACAGAATAATCATTCAACGGAGGGCATGGCACGGTGCATTCCATGAGCACTGAGTCCGAGAGACATGAAGAGATACAGTTCCTTCTGTACGTTCCCAAACCAATAACCATATGCAAAAAGGCCCAGAAACTCCCTGAGCGCAAAGCAGGCAATTTGGGGATTGTCTGGCTTTCATCAGAAATAATTTGTGAGGTATGCAATACGTATGTTCACAAAACAAAATTACAATGTATCATCTAATGATTGGGGTTTCTTAAAGTAATTGATATATTGGACCAGAATCCGACCCAATTAATAATACCCATGCAAGTTAGTGGTGAATCTTTTTCCATGTATTATAATCAATTGGCATTTTTTAAGAGTTACCTTTACCAGCATGACATATAATTTGGAGACCTGCAGGTCCAGACCTCAGGTACCCACACTAGCGTATTATACTGTATGGAATGGATGCACCGGCTGTTCTTGCCGCTAAGCACATATGGCAAATTGTAGAAAAGAGTCATCTAGCCAGCAACCCTCCCTCATTCCCATGGATGGGATCCACCCCCTCACCTGCTCTCACTAATTGCCAATCACCAATCACTTCTGTCCTCACCTTAGAGTATATATGAATAGAGACGGCACCCGGAGGAAACCCTGAGGCGAAATGGACATAGTGGCCGAATTTGGTATTGTAGCGCTGGGCCAAACTCATGAACGCGCTGGTCCGTTGACTCATGCGCTTTTGAGCAACTTAATGCAAGTGGATGGGAGGAGATATCCGGTGCCGTCTCTATTCATACTCTAAGGTCCTCACTCACTGGCAATTAGTGGCCTTGTATGCTGCCTGTCCCTTCAGTTGTTGTTTGGCAGCAGCAGTAATAACCACCTGACACTAGAGCCCTCTGTCCTGGAGTCTCCATGGTTCCAGCAGGCCATGGTTATGCGTAACTGAAGTGAGGTGTTAATGATTGCATATGTTGTACTTTATTGGTTAATTGTGATGGAGAATTGGAGATAGTGTTACAGCTTCTTGCTTGCCTTTAAGCTTATAGATAAGTGTATGTGTAAATTGTAATGCACAGTACTGGACTATTGTAGAATTCAGGGAAATGCAATGATCACTAACCTCAGAGAATATTCTGTCACTTGGTGTATTGTCTATTAAATGTATAGGACTTCACAGGCAGAGTAATCTAGAAAGAGAGTGGCGACACGCTTTGATCTTGCCACAAAGCGGGGGCTTATAGTTCCAAACATTGGAACTATCCCATTGAGATACTGTAGAATGAGCACTTCCGCAATGGAAGTCAACGCTAGTGTCACTACTCTCTTACTAGATAAGAGTATTCTGCTCACACAGTTACTTTAGAGGATACCTAATGTGGGTGTAATATTTATTGTTTTCTGCTTTAGCATTGTCATTGTCATGACACGGATTCAGTTTCAGTGGGACCATTAAGATGTCGGACCGTCCGCGCATTAACTAGTCCTCTCAGTGCACTGTGGGCAGGGTTTGAATGACGATACCAAAACAAATAATTAAAACATGAATTAAAATAACCAGTAAGACGCCTGAGGGTGAGAAGCGTGCACGCATTCGCCTGGGTGACAGTAGACTGCTGGGTGAGGTCTGGCGCTTTGGCATGGGGGGGGTCAGATCAACATATTGAATGAATTCTGTACTGGCCATATATGGAGCGTGTCTTGAGTGTACAGGGTTTGATGAGGTCAGATCAACATATGGAATGTCAGAACAGGTCAGCTCCGTATATGGAGATCTAAGGGTGGCAGAGGGGGCAGTGTCTTGAGTGTACAGGGTTTGATGAGTGCCCAGGCCAGGCCGGGCCTTAATTTTCGGGCCTGTTGAGAACTAGTTTTCACGGGCTGCCGGGCGCGGCTGCATTAATAACTTTGGGCCAGGACCATCTAGATTTTAAATGGACAGGTATCAGTCAAAAGGGAGACATACAAAACTCTGATGCTGGAATTCAAAGCAACCAAAGGCATGGCTCCCCCATATCTTAGAAGTATGATCGTACCCTACAAACCCTCCCGCGCACTCAGATCAGCTAACTCCGATGTCACGTGATGTCATGAGACCTGGGCACCATACTGTATATGGGTGCTTTCCTGTGTATGGGGATTCTGATACACTGACTGACTGACTGACTGACTGATGGACAAAAATGTACGATTTCATAGTAAATGCGACCTGCAGTCGCAATAATAATAATAATAATAATCGATTTTTATCCCCAAAATGATTTTTGGAATATTTGATTATTCTGATCCATCCATAATTACAATTAATTGTATCTATTATCATAAAAGATTTTACTTGATTATTAGAACAAAATAAGGTTTAGCTTGATAACTGGTCATTTTAGGTTAAATAAGGAATAATAACTAAGTCGAGGAATCAAGGATTGTTCTTAGCTGAATTAGGATTGTTCTCTGCTGAATTAGGATTGTTCTCTGCTGAATTAGGATTGTTCTCCGCTGAATTAGGATTGTTCTCTGCTGAATTAGGATTGTTCTCTGCTGAATTAGGATTGTTCTCCGCTGAATTAGGATTGTTCTCTGCTGAATTAGGATTGTTCTCCGCTGAATCAATACTTTTCCTCTGCAGATTCCTGTGGGGACTATGTAGTAGTAAATCATAGTTTTGGAATAATGGAAAATACTGATGAACTTTTGGATTGATCTTAATTGCGCCAATTGGTAGAAACGTTAAAGAATGTTTTGAACTGTACAATTTAACACAAATATCTCTATAGTACAAGCCACTCAAATCTTGTGCTCAATGAAGAATGTGAGGCCGAAGGGTAAAAAATAAAAAATAAATCTTAAGCGATTCTGCCCACCTGCCCACCACCAGAGCTTTTGCCTTTCCAAATAAATATAGAGTAATGCAACGTGTAAAGAGGACTGCTACATTTTGTTTTTATACAGTACTTCCAGTGCTTTCCAATCTTTCTACCTAAATGATACAAAACCATAGACCAACTTTATATTTATCTGGGATAACAAACACCCATAATTAGTATAGTATTAGAAGTAGTATAGAGAAGAAAGGTCGAGGGAGTTCTAGCTCTTCCAAATCTTTAAAAGTATTACTTTAATATTCATAAGAAGAATATTCTTTGGATCTTCAGTCTTGTCAATTATCCTCTACCAGCCCTAGGCTATTCTTCTCTTCCTCTACCTCACTCCCAATACTCACATAACCCCATAGTATTGTCAACTTTAAAAAATACATTTGATCCAATTTTGACTTTTACCATCTACTGTAGTAGTAGATGGTAAAAGTAGATGGTAGATGGTAGTAGTGCTGCACGATTCTTGCTCAAATGTGAATATCGATTTTCCTCTACAAGAATTGAGATCATGTTTAGTCTGTACCACATTTACTAAATTCAAAATGTGGAAACTGGAGTCAACTACTGTAGCTTTAAACAGACAACAAGTGCTTGACTTAAACCTCTCTTAAAGTCTCTCTCTCGCAAAACGGCAACTAAAATGAATTTGACAGCTGCACGATTCTTGCTCAAATTTAGAAATGAGATCCCATAGGTCTCTGAATCTAGATCTTAATCTTTTTTCGATTAATTGTGCAGCACTAATCTATACAGTACATGCTCCCATTAAACAGAATCTATTTACTCCCTCACCATAGACTCATCATTTAATACAGGGGTTCTCAACGTTTTTGGCTGGGGACCCCCGGAAATGCTTTGGCAATGTCTCGGGACCCCCGCCCCGCCCCCTCCCGACCCCCAATATAAATTGACTGCTACAATAACCTTAATAATCAGACAATACACCATAAATAAATACTGCAACCAGATATAATCATTAGGAAGGTGTATGCATGTACTATGTGTACCATGTAAACTCTTAATTTTCGATTTTCCATCCATTCAGTTGGGAAAAAATAAAATATATATATATTCTTTTTTTTTTTGAAAAATAATTTGGGGACCCCCCAAAATAATTTGGCGACCCCCCGAGGGGTCGCGACCCACGGGTTGAGAACCCCTGATTTAATAGGTGGTATGATGTGGGACTTAGGTGCTTTAAGGGCTATAACATTGTATAACATTGTATAACAAAGATAACATTACATAGTTTTCATCCCCTTTGTGCTGAATTCAGTCATTCCCGTGACAACTTAGTATTTGGTTCTTTTCCAAATCTTCCTAATAACCAGAAGTGGGGAAAAGTGGTCCTAATGTCACCAACTGAGAATGGATTTGTTGGTGTGCAGACGCTTTACTAAAAGTAGTACATCATAGAGCATCTATCTCATGACTGAAATGACTCAAAGTCTGATCGCTGTGCCCAGACACAAGGACACATAACACGTATCGGTCTTGCCTGCAGTTACAACGGTTGTGGTCACTTGTGTTTACACACTGTCTGATGTGAAATTTAAAGTCACCCAAAAGAAAATCACTTCAGTCTCAAGTGTTTGAGTAGCTCACATTAAAGTATCAAAAGCAAAAGTACAACTATCAAAAGTAAAAGTATGTTCCCTATCATACAGAAACAAATCAGCCAGAAGTGTCCCTCCCCCTCACTCTCTCTCTCTCTTTCTCACACAACATTTTCAGTGGCACATCAACAGAAAAGAGCACAACAGATGACGCATTTTGAGATCACATCAAAGGGAGAATTCTCCATCTCATCCATTTGCCATCCACAAATGGAAGCAAACCACTCTATTCCCATTGAAATGAATCTGCGCCTTCATTGTTAGTCCTGCACCTGGGCACTTGGATGTGCGTGTATCTTTTTCATGAAAGAATTCAACACACCACAAGAGCCTGGGTCCTTAATTATTAGGCAGGTACCCAAACATAAACAGCAAACAAAAATCATTCTTTCTTACGAACATGGAAACACTTTCAACATCTCCAGTACATTCAAAACAGCACTGCTATGATCCTGATGAGAGTGCGGAAATACGAATATGGTTGTATCCTCCGTTTTCTTCACTCGCTCCCCATCTCCTTCAGGACTGAATACAAGATTTCCCTTCCCACACATCAGTGCATCGGCAATGCTCCCCACCTCCCCACCTCAAAGAAGGTATATGGGCTATAGCTAGGTCTATGCGTTTCTGGTCATATAGTATTGACCGCTCATTTTGTATGTCCATAGCAAAAACAAAGTTTGACGAAAATGTCCATCAAGCCGGCATGGAGCTCCCGGTGTGTGTGTGTGTGTGCGTGCGTGCGTGCGTGCGTGCCTGTACATAGTACTTTTGGTATAGCTAGATATGTGGTCAGTACAGTTCAAGCATAGCATTGTTAAGTATCTTTTATCTTTAATGGCATGCAATCATTATGGTGTGGTAACAGCCCTTCCTTGCCAGCAATAGCTCAACCAATCCCCATATACATTTTGTATGATTACAAATTGTTTTTTATTTTGCAGGGTATGTGCAGTAGCCTAATACTTAGCTTACACAATGTTCTTGATGTGCTGTGCTGTATGAGAGACTGAGTGGACATGACTGAACAGCAGGGTGTGTATCAGTGTATGAGGGCATGGGAGTGTGTTTGTCAGAGTGTGTGTATCAGTGTGTGAGGCCATGGGTGTGTGTTTGTCAGAGTGTGTGTATCAGTGTGTGAGGGCATGGGAGTGTGTTTGTCAGAGTGTGTGTATCAGTGTGTGAGGCCATGGGTGTGTGTTTGTCAGAGTGTGTGTATCAGTGTGTGAGGGCATGGGTGTGTGTTTGTCAGAGTGTGTGTATCAGTGTGTGAGGGCATGGGAGTGTGTTTGTCAGAGTGTGTGTATCAGTGTGTGAGGCCATGGGTGTGTGTTTGTCAGAGTGTGTGTATCAGTGTGTGAGGGCATGGGAGTGTGTTTGTCAGAGTGTGTGTATCAGTGTGTGAGGGCATGGGTGTGTGTTTGAATATGAGAGGCCCAGTGAGTGGGAGAGCCAGGCTCTGCTGGGACTCACAGCTGTTTCATGGTGCTGTTCCTGGAAGAACTGCTGGATTTGTGAGTGTTTACTGGCAGCCTGTGTGTGTGTGTGTGTGTGTGTGTGTGTGTGTGTGTGTGTGTGTGTGTGTGTGTGTGTGTGTGTGTGTGTGTGTGTGTGTGTGTGTGTGTGTGTGTGTGTGTGTGTGTGTGTGTGTGTGTGTGTGTGTGTGTGTGTGTGTGTGTGTGTGTGTGTGTGTGTTAAGTTGTTGGTTCATCCCTGTAAAGCAACTCATGCTCTCCCCTCATGCTGCCCTCACACTTTGCAGCTCGTCCTCCTAATTTACTAACAAATGACAGAAGAGCGCTGAGCCGTGACATAACAACACAACACTATCTGCTCTAGCCTGATTCTATCAGATCATTTGGCATATAATTGGTCTACAAGCGCTCCCGGGGTGACTCGCTTATCCGAACCTTTAAACAACTGCGGTTGATTGAAGAACATTGTTATTTAGAAGGTATATAATCGATTCACGGCTTGCTGAAAAGAATGTGCATACACACACATGTACACACAGTGAACAGACTTTTTATAGGGAATGCATTTAATATTTATTTGAACCTCACATTTCTAAACGGATTGGTTGGCTCAGTTTCTATACATTGTGCACTGTTGAAGTCATGAAGCATGTACAGTATGTAAACCAAGACTCAGAGACGGCATTTGTGAAAGCCCAAACAGGGACATTTGTTTGGAGTTGGGAGCAGGAATAAAGTCAACAAAGGTAATTAGAATTAAACATAAGTTCATCCCAGTCCGGCGTTTCCTCAACGTTTTCTTCTGCATCCCAGGTTTGCCTGTAAAGCAAGATACATGCAGTCAGTTTGTGATTCACCACCAGCAACAGAATGTAGTGGAAGCCTCGCTTACACCCACCCATGCATACACAGGGGTCGTCAAATCAGGCTGAGTGAGAAGGTAGATTGGCGGGTACCGCCCCTCAATGACACGGTTTAGGCTGGGGCGCTGTCCTGATGTCCTCTGGGCTGTACTCTGCCTCTATGACACGGTTTAGGCTGGGGCGCTGTCCTGATGTCCTCTGGGCAGTACTCTGCCTCTATGCCACTGCCTCGCCTCAGTGATGTGCTTACCTGTCAGGCGGTTCTTCAGCGAGACTCCACTGTAGTTAGAAGTGCATTTGTCAATAGGGATAATATATGGAGGATTCAAATATGCATTGGCCATGGTGGTATGGTATCTCATTATACTGTTTGTGGGAGTGTGGCAACCTGCATCCTAGGTTGTTTGTTTTTCTTGAAATCAAGCACAATTAACACAAATGACCCTATTTTCTACTCCTTAGATTCTGCAACCTCATGAACCCTAGCATCCCTGTTCTGAGCATTTGCCATAATGAACATTTAGTGAAAATAGCCGATCTACAAGTTCACACCGCATTGCGCACTGAGGCAAAGAGAGGGGACCCAAGTACAGGCCCATGGGGCACCCTGGTCAATGAAGTATATAAGGTTTAAGTGACATAACCATTTCTCTGATCTAGAATAGTTCAGACGGGCTCTTTTAATACCTTACCACATGACCAGCAGTTACTGTGAAACATGGTTCCAATATGTCACAATGCAGACATGTTATTTAGTGGTAGCTTAGTGTTATCTATACCCCCATGACACAGACAGAGTGAATGTTCCTCTGAATGTATGGCTATCCCAGAAAGGGGAAGTTAGAATCTATCATGACAGTGTAAGTCTCTCTCAGCACTTCATGGGACTTGTCATATTATGAACGACCAAAGGAACAGTGAAACAGACTAAACATGGTGAGACTGTCCATTCTCCTTGCTAAGCTCCGAGGTGTCTGGGCTAGACGGGGTTATACCGTCCGTTGAATGGTGTGTGTGTGTGTGCGTGTGTGTGTGTATGTGTGTATGTGTGTACATGTGTACATGTGCGCATACTATTACTACAGTACTATATGCGTGCGTGCGTGCGTGCGTGCGTGCGTGCGTGCGTGCGTGCGTGCGTGCGTGCGTGCGTGCGTGCGTGCGTGCGTGCGTGCGTGCGTGCGTGTGTGCGTGCGTGCGTGCGCGTTCACTTCGCAGTGAAAGTGAAGTTTCTGCCTCTTTCCATTGTACTGTGAATTAATGGATGAATGAATGAATGAATGAATTAAATATTTATTTTCATGTCATGCCACTTTGGCCCATCCCAATTATGGGATTATGTGACACATTTGGCAGAATAAGTTGAAAACAACTGACATTACAGTCCTTCCTGTTCATATAACATCTTGCATTATTAAATACATTAATACATATTTGTACAGTATTTGCATATAATGAAAACAAACAAAACAATACATGTAAATGGCCCTCCTCATTGATCAGGCCTTTTCAAGGAATGAGTCAAATAAAAAGATGTAATACATAATCTATCCTCCTCAACCGTGCCTACATAGCTATCTGTCTCAATATGCAGCCCAAGTATGCCAGCCCTGATTTGGGCACATAAGGATACTGTGTGTGATACTCAATGTTCCCTCTACTGCAAACGGATGAATCGAAATTATCACTTTAAAATGTATGTGAAGTGTAATTGAGAAAATTGACAACACAGTCGAGCAACTGAATTGCTTATTTTCTGGTACACAGAGCAATACAGTCTCTCCATTCATTAGAAAGTAAAAAAAAAAGTCAACATACTCGAGGCAAACAGAAGGAGGAGTTTCGCACATAAACAGAATTACGGACAGAACACAGAGCAAACGAGGCGTTACTCAGGGCTGTGTACTATGCTCCAGTCATTTTTAACCTGTTCCTGGCTGCAGTTGCACTGGATGGCAGTCTGTTCAATCTCAGGCGACTGCAAGCTCTTACTGAATGCAACATCTCCACCATCCATGAGTATTTCTATATTGCAGAATTGATACTTTTACTTAATTAAAGCATTTGAGTATTTTTTCCACTACTGTTCCTTAGTCAGTATACTGCTCTTTAGGGCTTCAGATAAACACCCACGAACTGAGCTTATTGTCCAGCAGCAGTCTACTGGGCCACCCAGCCGCTTGCAGTAAGCTCAGCATCGATGCCTCAGTCACCTTGGTAGATGAATCAGTGGCAATGAAGACATCGTGGCCCTCCCCTCACATCCTGCCCTCACTTGTATCATATCTGTGTTCCAGGATTAAGTGAACGTGACATGTGTCACCACTGGTCACAGACTTCAACTTGTGCAGAGTTGCCTACAAGTTACAACCCCACTATTATTCTGTTAATTGAAGGGTCATTATCTTCGGTGGACTGCTTTTTAATGTTCTGTTTATTACATTATTTTAGGTGTATTTTTACATAATATTCAGAGATAAATTGAGTGAGACACAAACAGCAAAAAACACACACACACACACAAACACACACACACACACACACACACACACACACACACACACACACAGGAAAACGACAATAAACCAGCAAGACGCCTGAGGGCGAGAAGCGACCTCGCCCTTTACGCAGGGTGACAGCAGACTGCTGGGCGAGCGCTGGTGCTTTGGCATGGGGGGGGGGGTCAGATCAACATATGGAATGAATTCTGTACTGGCCATATATGGAGCATGTCTTGAGTGTACAGGGTTTGATGATATGGAATGTCAGAACAGGTCAGCTCCATATATGGAAATCTAAGGGTGTCTTGAGTGTACAGGGTTTGATGAGGGACCAGGTAGGGCCTTCGTTTTCGGGCCTGTTGAGAACTCTAGTTTTCGCCGGCTGCCGGGTGCGGCTGCACTAATATCTTTGGGGCAGGCCCGTCTAGAGTTTAAATGGACAGGGATCAGTCAAAAGGGAGACATCGAAGGGGAAGGATGCATGAGGGACATATGGAATGATGTCACAAGGCATGTGGGGCATGACTGACTGACTGACTGACTGACTGACTGACTGACTGACTGACTGACTGACGGGAAATGCACAATTTCATAGTTAACTACGGTCACAAACAAGACAACCAAATGAAACAAGAAAATTATAATTAAAAGTAAACTCTCCAATAAAATCAGAATACAGATCAGCTCATGGTCACAAACACATCCAGGCAAGACAGGCAGGCTAGTCCGGTTAATCGGGTTCAGTCGGGGCACAAGTGTAAGGCGATGGAAAAGGCTGCCATACTTTACTGAATTTGGAGATGAAGCCACGCAATTGTTTTTTTTTTTTTCAATTGTAAAAAAGTACAGTATATCAGAGATACAAGGGGAATGTGAGGGAGGGTAATGTTTGTTTTCCCCAGTGGATCAGAATAAGACGTCTTGTCACAAAGGCAACAAGGTCTGATTGATATTTAGGCAGGGGGATGGTTTCAGGAAGAACACCTAATAGGGATGGATCTATGGGCAACTGTAACACAAATAGTATCAAATACAGATGACCAATAAGACTAAGGAAGGACAGGTCCAAAACATATGAAGACGATTGGCTGGAGCATGGTGGCATCCATCGCACGTTGGATCAACAACATTATCATACATCTTGGCTAATCTATTGGTCCAGTACACCTGGTGGAGAAATTTACATTCCAATGAATACCCCATGTGTTGCACATATTGATGAAGTACTGTATGAACACATCTTTGACTGACAGAGTGGACTGCTATAAGCATCAATATGTGCTTTAAGAATTTCAGATGGGTTTTCTGTTTGTTCTTTTCTTTTTTTGTCTTTTTAGGTTTTTTGTGCGTGCGTGTGTGCGTGCGTGTGTGTGTGGTTTGCTTACCTGATGCGAGGCAACATGACACAGGATAGTACACAATATAAGCGGCCACATTTCTATGGCACTTTTAGGTGCTCAAGGACTCTTGAAGCCAGGGGGTACTGGGGATCCAACCAGGAACCTTTCGATTCCCAGAAGGCTGAGCCACTACCACACCTATAATGATGTCATGTATCTGATGTAATGCGTTGCTTTATTTTCTGGCTTCTCATGGAATGGTAAACGTGTCACTTCACTTTAGTACACATATTTTCACAAGGTTTCATGTTCAGAGGAATTTCCTCTGACATGTGTTCAAGTACAGTACCATTTGTGCGTTTTTGTCTGGGTGTGCGCGTGTGTGCGTGTGTGCGTGTGTGTGTGTGCGTGTGCGTGTGCGCGCGTGTGTGTGTGTGTCCGAGCAGTGCGTGCGTGCGTGCGTGCGTGCGTGCGTGCGTGCGGGCGTGTCCGAGCAGTGTGTGTGTTTGTGTGTGTGCGCACTGACTGTATGAGGTAAAGTTTACATCTAGATAAGGCCGGTCAAACTGGCCTCAGGAGCCCTGCGTGGAGCTTGGCGAGTCAGAGAGAGGAAATGGGTCCAGAGGCAGGGTTCAGCTGTGTATATATACTACAGGGATCTGAAAGTGGCCGTGCAGCCATCCTCCTCCTCCCTCTCCTCCCTCCATCCCTCCCTCTCCTCCCTCACTCCGTTGGCCTGGGCCGCTCCATGCATCTCGGAGCAGATTTCTCCCACAGTTGGGAGCGCTGGGCTGTGTGGCGGCCTGTTTATACTGGAGCGTGGACTTCCTAGTGGCAGCCTGCACCTATCTAAACATCCCCCCGGCCGCTGCTCTGTGTTCCCGGCCTCGCACGGCCCCCTCCACCCCCCCCCCGCGCCCCCCTCCACCCTCCAACCCACCCTCCCCAAACTCATTCGTTCAGCTCTCTCTCTCTCTCTCTTTTTCTCTCTCCGGGCTCTCTATCACTCTTTCTCCTCCCGCGTCCTCACCCGTCTCCTCTCCTCTTTTGTCGACTTTCCCTTCGGTCTCCGCTGCTGTCCACATTTTTCCCCTCTCTGTATAATGCTGCCCCCGCTCTCCCCCTCCTCTGTATAATGCTGCCCCGCTCTCCCCCTCCTCTGTATTAATGCATGCTGCCCCCGCTCTCCCCCTCCCTCTGTATAATGCTGCCCCGCTCTCCCCCTCCCTCTGTATAATGCTGCCCCCGCTCTCCCCTCCCTCTGTATAATGCTGCCCCCGCTCTCCCCCTCCCAATGTGTAATGCTGCCCCCGCTCTCCCCCTCCCTCTGTATAATGCTGCCCCCGCTCTCCCCCTCCCTCTGTATAATGCTGCCCCCGCTCTCCCCCTCCCTCTGTATAATGCTGCCCCCGCTCCCCCCTCCCTCTGTATAATGCTGCCCCCACTCTCCCCTCCCTCTGTATAATGCTGCCCCCACTCTCCCCCTCCCTCTGTATAATGCTGCCCCCGCTCTCCCCCTCCCTCTGTATAATGCTGCCCCCACTCTCCCCCTCCCTCTGTATAATGCTGCCCCCGCTCTCCCCCTCCCTCTGTATAATGCTGCCCCCGCTCCCCCCCTCCCTCTGTATAATGCTGCCCCCACTCTCCCCCTCCCTCTGTATAATGCTGCCCCCACTCTCCACCTCCCTCTGTATAATGCTGCCCCTGCTCTCCCCCTCCCTCTGTATAATGCTGCCCCCGCTCTCCCCCTCCCTCTGTATAATGCTGCCCCCACTCTCCACCTCCCTCTGTATAATGCTGCCCCTGCTCTCCCCCTCCCTCTGTATAATGCTGCCCCCGCTCTCCCCCTCCCTCTGTATAATGCTGCCCCCACTCTCCACCTCCCTCTGTATAATGCTGCCCCTGCTCTCCCCCTCCCTCTGTATAATGCTGCCCCCGCTCTCCCCCTCCCTCTGTATAATGCTGCCCCCGCTCCCCCCCCTCCCTCTGTATAATGCTGCCCCCGCTCTCCCCCTCCCTCTGTATAATGCTGCCCCCGCTTTCCCCCTCCCGCTCTGTCCGTCTTCTTCAAACCTATTCTTTTTTTCCCCCTCCTTGCTCATTATTTCTCGTCTCTGTCCTTCACTCTCTCGCCTGCCACCGGAATGCAGAAAGAGAAAGAGAGAAAGCAGGGAAGAAATGGGTAACGGAGAGGAATTCCTTCACACAGAGACATTCCACTCACTCGCTTCCATTTCATGTTCCGTTGTGCTGCTGGTCCTGAATGGAGATTTCCTCTGTGGAGTCAGGCTTACCGTCGCACACGCGCAAACGCACACATGCACGCGCGGCCGCGCGCGCACACACACACACACACACACACACACACACACACACACACACACACACACACACACACACACACACACACACACACACACACACACACACTTATTATTAAGACTGTAGCTTTTTCCAATGTAATGGTAGTCTATTAATGACACATTTCTATGTTCTCTCTCTCTCTCTCTCTGTCTCTCTGTGTGTCTCTGTCTCTCCCTCTCTATCTCTCTCTCTCACACACACACACACACACACACACACACACACACACACACACACACACACACGCACCTTAAACACACGACACACCCCTTTTTGTTTGCTTATTTGTGTGATTATCAGCCAAAAGTGCAGCAGCAGGATATCTGGTGAAACACAATAGCTGGACCTGATCCCCTGAGACAGCTCTCCCTGTGTGTGTGTGTGTGTGTGTGTGTGTGTGTGTGTGTGTGTGTGTGTGTGTGTGTGTGTGTGTGTGTGTGTGTGTGTGTGTGTGTGTGTGTGTGTGTGTGTGTGTGTGTGTGTGTGTGTGTGTGTGTGTGTGTGTGTGTGTGTGTGTGTGCATGTTGACTCTCTGTCAGGTCAGATCAGTGCAGTATCAGTGTCAGTCTTCTCCAAAGCTCCAGATGTTGTATCTATCTACTGTGTGTCTCCTTAACTGACACACAGTTCTGGTCCCGCAGGAAGTTTTGTCACTGTGTGTGTGTGTACGTGCGTGTCAGAAAGGTGTAAAGAAGTCGTTATGTGCGAGGTTGTTTTCAGAAAGAGGCAAAGAAAAGCAGCGTGGAGGGACAGGGACTCAGGGACAGAGCAAGGACAATACATCTGGCAGCAAAGAAAAACATGTCAGGGAGAGGCAAAAATCTAAGATATCTGCATATACACGTACTGTAGCATAAACCAGGAGGTACAGTACAGTATGTACATGAGGTTAGACATGAGGAAGTGCTTCCCACACATTCAAAGAGAAATGTGATGTCTCCCCGGGACTCAAACTTGTGAAAATAGCCGATCTACAATCAACATGTCGCATTCTTATAAAAGTATTTTTCCACAAATGTTTGTTTGTTTGTTTGTTTGTTTATTTATTTGAATTATTTTTGGAAAACATTTTGAACTTGTGAAACATTTGAGTTGTGGGGGATTTTGGGGGGGAAATAATTTAATTAAATAATTAAAAACAATATAATAATAATAACAAATATAGCTGCAAGCAGCAATAAGGCGGGACCAAGAAAGAAGAAGATACGCAATAAGAACAATATGCACAAATGAGACTCAGGGGCTGAGTTGTCAGCACCGGGATTTGAACCAACAACGTTGTGGTCCAAAGGTGAGAGCTCTACTGACTGAGTTACACAGAGACAATCAGTGACTACAATGTAAACAGGAAAATCAATTCAGTGTGTTCGATAGCAATCATGTGTGTCCTCATTTTGGGCATGTCATTATCCATTTCTACAGTGTGTTCGAAGTTCATGATTTCACGTACAAACTTCTCTTCAACTGGGATTTCAGTTAATGGTCCATAGATTGTGTGTAGGACGTTTCACACAAATTGCTCAAAAATCCAGGCAGAAAATCAGGTATAAGCATTTTTCAAACTGCTCAAAATGGTGGAAAGTTTGAGGGCGGAGCTTACTTGTCAAAGTGACAGATGTGTTCCCCATGAGTCAAGGAACATGTGGAAACAAGTGTCATGAATTTTGGCCAAACGAGGCAAGAGTTATGACTGTTCAAAGGTTTCATTTTCCCCCTTTGGCCAATTGGAGTAAGACTGCTTTCAGTGCTATTTGGCATGACCCTCTACTATACTGTAAAGTGACATAAGCATATGACGCTGCATGTATGAATTAGAGGCAGAAGAAGAATCTTCACAAACCAGCAATTTTCATTGGCTCATAAAAACTTTATAAAATGTACTACGATGTTTTTGTCCGTATAGGTCCAAAGTGCATGTGTAGAAGTTTTCGTACATTTTGATCAAAGAGCCTGGGAGGTGATACATTTTAAATGTTTTTAATATAATTCAAAATGGCGGGTGATCTAAAGGTCAGAGGTCAAAAGTCAGAACACGAAAGTTGTTCGGCATGAGGAGATACATATGTGTATCAAAGTGTCAATTGAGTGCTATATCGCCACCCTTTGGCCAATTGTCATGGGCTTCGCATAGTCACCGTTTGGCATGGTCCTCTACCAGATTACCGTGTTTCGCGAAAACCGACTGCACCGTTCAAGAAGAAGAAGAAGGAGAAGAAAAATAAACACAAAAACAATAAGTGACCAAAGTCACTGCGTGACTTCTTGGTCCCTTAATAATAATAATAATTTTACATTTGAAGCAAATCTGCTACAATGCAGAAATATTTAAAAGGAAAAAAAACACACATCTTAAAATCTTAAAATCCAACTAGGCAAATGCCTTGTTAAAAAGGAAGGTCTTTAGTCCCCCTTAAAAGCGTAGACAAACTGTGGTGCTCTCAGGTGGTTGGGGAGGGCATTCCACAGCCGAGGAGCAGCTGAGCAGAAGGCCCGGTCCCCCATGGTGCAGAGTTGTGTCTTTGTGCTTTTGAATGTGTTTGAGTACCAGAGCGGAGGGAGTGGGTGGAGGTTGGGGGTTCAATATGAAGAAATCAAAAACTAAAGGGGTATATACAATTTACAATTTAGGCATTTAGCAGATGCTCTTAATCCAGAGCGACTTACATTAAGCAAGAACAAAAAAGCATGGGAATACATCACATATATAAAAATGCATTTATCATGAAATATGCGTAAGCTAAGAACGTAACTAGAACATATCTATATAATGACACTATACATATATACTATACTATGCTATACATATGTACTATGAAGTGCTATGACTACATACAATGCAATTATTGTGCTGTTTACATGACATGCTATAAGTCTGTTTCAAATGCTATCGAAGTCTAAAAAGTGCTATCTAAGGGGGTAGGGTAAGTGCTATGGGCCATGATGGAGTCTATACTCTTACATGATGGAGTACTCTTACGGGTTTGAAAAACAGTGGTGCAAGGTGTGAGGTGGTGACACCTCAGTGGGTCAACAACATTAGCAGCAGGTAGCCTATACAGTACAGTATGTACATGACATTAGACATTAGCCTCTTGGACCCCAGCATCCATTATATTCTGTGGGGGAACATTTGTTGCTTTGTGATGTGTTGTGAGTGTAGCAGAGTGGCTCACAACCTCTGCAGCATGATGACCTGAAAGTCTATCTCCCCCGAGCCATATAGGGAATTCCCTTTGTTTGTTTGTTTGTTAAACCTAAACAAGTAAACATCTTTGCCTTTTTTGTCAGGTGAAACCATAGAGTATATAAAAGGATAGAGACTGATCTGGCGCGACGCTCCGCCCCCCGCTATTAATGTCAGTGGAAGTTGCTCAGTGGCGTTTTGAAGCACCCGGAAGGACCGTCTACTTCCGCCTTTTTTCGATTTGGGCACCAAAATTTGGTGCCCAAAATGCGGAAGTGCAAACGCACTCAACGTTAAAGCCCAGCTGCACGGGGTTTCCTCGTCATACTTCCACAGGTCCGCCAGCAGTCCCTCCTCTTACCGCTAGGGCCTAGTGCTTCAACGTTGGAAAGCCTCACTGGCCCCTTGGGTGAAACCTGACATATAACAGCTCATGAAATGTAAGCGAGCTAGTCATCAATGGAGCGATCTAGTCATCAATGGGAATCCCACCCCATGCCGCCTAATCCAATGGGAGTCTGACCCCATACTCTGAAACGCCGCCAGAAACGCCACCAGCCAATCGCGTAGTAGCGACCTAGTCATGGTTGACTGCCTCCTAAGCACACACGCACCGCGTAAGGGCTGATTTCACCCAACACCCATATGCACACACAGGAGCGCCTGATAACACCAGCTAATGTTATGAGCTAACTGGAGAGCAGGAATGATGCACAACGGAGACAGCGTTTATTTCACCTGACAAATATGACTGTCACCATTTTCTTGTTTTACTATTTTCTCACATGTCAATGTAGATCGGCTAGTTGAACAATTTAAAAATGTTTTTTAATATAGTAAAAAAAAAAGGCAAAGAAGTTTAGGGATAAGGGGTAAGACACTGGCGAAAATAGGGCCCTTTGGTGTGTCAACAGAAAAAAGCGGTCCAAGTACAGAGACAACTCGGGTCCAGTGTACTAAGTCCAGAGGGTTTAATAAGTCGTGTGTGAAGTGTGCCTGCGTGTTGACCGTTCCACTATATAGGTTGGGGGTGTTAAAGTTAAAGTGGGCTCCAGTGAGAGCAGGGCTGCAGTGAAAGCGCGCCCTCGCTGACAGATGAATTGCTCTAATTAGAAATCCATAACATCCTGCCACATGGCCGCCTTATCCCAAGCACACTTCCTGCTCCGGGCCAGGCTGACGACAGCCAGCCGTGCTCCTTCCGTCACTCCAGAACCCGGGAGCCAATGGGCGAGCGGCCGGTGGGTGTCTCCCTCCTTCAGCGTCCAGTGCATGCCCTGCCTGGGCACCAGCCTTATCTGTCAGTCCCCCTCCTTACGTGGGACCATCAGCGTGTGTGTGTGTGTGTGTGTGTGTGTGTGTGTGTCATCCCAGCCCTTTGTGTCTGGGTTGCAGCTCAGCTGGCTGGCTCTCTGTCTCTATCACTTCCTCTGTTTTCTGCCACACTCAATCATACCGCTGCTCTCTCTCTCTCTGTCTGCCCCCCCCACACACACACACACACGCATGCACTCCCTCCTTCCTCCTCCCAGGTGTCTGAATGGGGGGCATACTTTGATTCAGTCCAGATCCCTGCGTATAGTGGAATACAGATGATAAGAGGGGTTGCAGGCCTCGTCTGCCTACTATACGGTAAAATCCCCAGTGTTCATTTGTCCATTTGTAACTCCAAGAGTGTACAAATGTAATCAAATGGACACTTAATGGCTGTATTTCATCACTGTCGGGCAGAAACCTTGTATCCTCATTTCCCCCATGTTTTCATAATGAATGCCTTACAGTACCTCATCATACAGGGGTGTAAATGAATGCCTTACAGTTAGGGTTGTCCCGATCGGATTTGGGGATCGAAGATTGGCTCCGATCACATGATTTTCAAAAGATCGGAATCAGGGAGAAAAGCTGGGATTTTGAATTGCCTAATGTAAATCTCAAAGAAAGATGTATAAGCAATGAGATTTTGTAACAACTGTTGTGTTTATGCTAGTTGTTTTCCTTCTGGTCCCAGTCAGATCATCAAACAAAGACACAGTCACACTCAGAGGCGTGAAAGACACCTATGATGAAAACAAAGGAAATGCAACCCCCGCTATGCAAGATGGAATAGGTGTCTGTAGTACTCTGTCTGAATGAGAGAGATACTCTTTAAGAGTTTTAACTTGACTTCAGTTCTATAAACTGTAGAACTGTATTCACTCTAATTAACCAATACATCATTATTTTGCTATGACTATGCTTTCATAGAAAGAAAAAAAACACAATGACTAATAAAAGTATAGTCACATTTTGCCTTTCAATAATTGAAAGGCAACACAACAGACTACACTAGAGTGACACACATTAGGATATTTGCTATTGTGATATGGCATAAGTGTTATTTAAAAATATAAAGATCGGATCGTGAAAGATCGGTATTGGTATGTCTCAAAATCAAATGATCGGAATCGGATCGGGAGCAAAACAATGTGATCGGGACATCCCTACTTACAGTACCTCATACAGCGGAATAAATGAATGCCTTACAGGAATACCGGAGAACTCGCCGGTTTGCCAACTTGCCGCAGCGAAAAGTGGAGAGAAGCAAGTTTCAATGTCTTCATCGTTACGCTAACATGATGTCTTCATCAGTATACAGTATGGTGCATTTATATTTATATATATTTATATACAGTTGGGTGCCACCGATATTGTCCCTTATCATTTGACCCATTTAGGCCTGACCTCAAAATTTTAAAAAATCCTTCTAAATCCTCCAGTTTTCTGAAATAAATATTTTCACGATTTTTCAAAAATAGCAGACCTACAAGCTCATAGCGCGCCACTCGGTGGCGCGCTATGAGCTTGTAGATCTGCTATTTTTCAATAGCTAAATTATAACAAGATCACGCAGATCACGCAAACCTCAGCAAAAAGAAAAGGACAATATCGATGGCCTCCAACTGTAGCACCTTTATCCAAGGCGCTGTACATAGATTGTGCATTACATTCACCCATTCACACACACATTCATACACAGATGGCTGAAGAAAACATGCAAGGCACCAACCAGCACATCAGGAGCAATTAGGGGTTCAGTGTCTTGCTCAAGGACATTGAACTCCTAACTCTGGGGGAGCCCGGGTTCGAACTGGCAACCTTGAGCCGTTTACCATCCGGTCACTCTACCCCTGAGCCACCGCCGCCCCTACAGTAGTATGTCAAACCCGCAGTATGTGAATACCAATGGCCCGGTTTCCCAAAGGACACCTCTTACACCATGGTGTAAGAAGTGGTGTTGCACATGCTCAGTTGCTCTTCTAGGCCGCACACAGAAGCCTGTGAACATAGACATTGCGTGCATAGATGTGCCACGCAATGGTAGGCCTCAGGCCTGAGGCCTGGTATGGTAGGCCTCAGGTCTACCATTCTGATTTTCTTTTCTTTTTAAATTATGCAACAACCACCAGGTGTCCTTTGGGAAACCGGGCCAATGATAGTACCAATGATATTTCAGGATATTGTTTTCGGTACTACTTCATCTAGTGTAAACTCTAAACAACTACCCCCTCTCTCTCTCAATTCAATGCAATTTAAATAAAGGTGAAGTAAAACTAAAATGCACTAAACCGCGGCGAGTCGGAAAACCGGCGAGTTCTCCGGTCACCCCTTACAGTACCTCATCAAGTCATCATACAGTGGTGTTGCACATAAGTGGTGAAAACAGCAGATCCACAAGCGCACAACACCTTGCGAGGCGCCGTGAGCTTGTAGATCGGCCGTTTAAAAACGGTAATACAAATGGACGCTTTTAGACATACAAGGTTTCTGAACCCGAAAGCGACCATTTCAGTGTAGGAGGGTGGTAATTCTGGCGGTGGCAGTGCCAGCTGCAGTGTAGGAGCCTAGGAGGGTGGTTCTTCTGGCGGTGGCAGTGCCAGCTCACAGCGTAAACACAGCAGGTCAAGGAGACAATGTGCTCTCCACATTAAGCGAGACATAACAGAGATCCATGGCCTGTCATAAACATTATGCAAAGCTTAATGGCCCCTGTTCAGTGTTCTGCTCTAACTCGGGCCCATTAACAGATGAATTACCTCCAGGGAGCTTTAATGGTCCCCATAGCCACTAATCTCTAGAGTAATGAGGGACTTGCCTTCAAATGTCTCTTACACGGCGTAAGAGTAACTTCCAAATAAGGTTGAACACCAACAGAAAGTGTTTTACAAATGGTGTGTTGCCACCACAAAAAGCCATAACGGCTTCAAAACCCCCAGGAATAAATTCTACAAGTGTCTGGAGGCAATTGAACCACTACGGTATTTATTTTTTGAATGGCATTATTTGGTGTTTTAAGTAATTATGTTTTAAGTGCAGCTGCA
>NC_136792.1:17218407-17220907 GCF_951216825.1 Electrona antarctica | reverse complement strand
ACGCACGCACGCACGCACGCACGCACGCACGCACGCACGCACGCACGCACGCACGCACACACACACACACACACACACACACACACACACACACACACACACACACACACACACACACACACACACACACACACACACACACACACACCAATGAGACCCTTGTGACCCTTGTAGCTCAGGTTCAAAATTCACCCGTGAACACACAATGGATGAACATTCAAGGAAAACTCCACATTGGCCGTCAGTCCACATTGTCCTGCAATGATTTACAATGAATGGCCATGCAGAACACATTATTAACGGCAGGTAGAATACACCAACATGGTTACGGAGACGGTATGAAAACACATTATAACAGCAGGTAGAATACACCAACATGGTTACGGAGACAGTAAACTGTAGTGTAACACATAGATGTGTTCCAAAGACTGTCTGCATGCATGGAACGTTTTCTAGAACACCCCTGTTGGGCAGAAAGCACATGTCTCCATTTTGGATGTTGTTTCGTAAGGTATAGCCTAGTGCAGTGGTTCCCAAAGTGGGGTCCGGGGACCCCTAGGGGTCCTTGAGGGAGTTCCAGGGGGTCCCCAGCTAAATGATAGTTATAGGAACCAAATGGACCCTTATGGGTCTGTAACTCTGAGAGTGTACAAATGGAACCAAACGGACCCTCCACTACATCTCAGATCCAAATATTGTACTTTTACTCCACTACAATTATTTGACAACTTCCGCTTTGTAGATTTTGCTTATTATTACAAAACATACATTAATTTTTTGGCCATTTGAAAATAGCCGATTTACAAGCTCACAATGCGTCGTGATGTGACATCTGAGTACTTTTTCCACCACTGACTACTCTTATGTGATAGTGTCACATTTTTATTATATTAACAAGAGCTTGTGACTGAATAACAACTACATTGGATTCATTGGAGTAGCGACGATGTGAAATATACTACTGATACAGCATGTTCTGTAACTGCATGTGGGCTAAGATGCTGCTCTGTTTCCTGTTGCTGTGTTTGATGATGTTTTGTCCAAAGAAGGCAATAAAGCATTACTTAAGCAGTAAACTCTAAGGCCCTCATTTATCAACCGTGCGTACGCCAAAATATGGGTGTACGCCGAAATTACCGCAATTTTCGGCATTTACCATTTGCGCCAACGTTTGATTTTGAACTTGAGCCAGGACAAAACTCACGTCTGGTCGGGAGCTGTCGTACGCTTTGTCCTCACCTGTTTTTCTGTCGTAGAACAGCGGAGCAGCATTGTCTGAACTGCTGACACGCTGTCACAGGCATCTAAACATATGTTTTCACTCCTAAAATGTTAATATAAAACTGTATGTATATACATGTAAAAAGAAAAAGAGAGATTTCCAACTTTACAAGTAATTAAAATCGCGCAATTAAAAACAATATAACATGTTTACAATGTATTAGTTTGTGCTTAATCAAACAGTGCTTTACTGGCCTTGTTATGCGAGCGCACTTGTGAGATGATTTGGGAGCGCATCGCATGCGGCATGAGCGTGACATCAGATGCCTATAGAATCACTGTGATATTATTTAAAAAAAAGGCACATGGACTGCACGCCTTTATTTCCAAGTGACAATGACAATCATACAGCTTGCCTATTTGCAATTGTAGCAGGCTATAGGCGTAAGGGGCTTAATCATTCACCATTTAAATAAGCGCTTTGACAGTTCAGATAAAAGCGAGATCATTTTCGGGGGTCGGGAGGCGTGCGTCGCCAGCCCAGGCCAGCACATACCGGCACACATGCAAACCTTCATCCATATGTTTATGATTCGTTCATCAATGATCAAATCACTCCATAAACGTTGATTATGACTGCCTTGACGACATGGTAGCCTATCTCTCATGCAGGCATCACTGACTCACCCACAGGACTTATCACAGCAGTGCGCAGTCTCACTGATCGCCTTCGCCGTGCACTGCGCACGAATGGGTAAAATTATTATAGGCCTACAAACGTATTCCATTCATGGCGATGCGATGTGTCATGTAGCCTTGAGGTGCGTGCGTGCGTGCGTGGACATGACAGAAAGGCAAGCGAGGTGAGAGGGAAACAGGTGAGAGGGAATTATTTAATTCATGCAGGTGTTCGTTCTTTATTTATTTAAGATACAACACACCAGTTAGTTGGGCTTGCAAGTTGTGTGTGTGTGTGTGTGTGTGTATGAGAGAGGGGGGTGAGGCGGGCAGTACGTTTTTCCTGTATCCATGGTTTCCAGGTCGTATTGCAGTTGTTCATGTCGCAAAAACGAGGGCGAGGCTTGATTTCATAGGGCGTGCCAGATAGATTTCAGCCGTCACATTTATAAACGTCCGAACGAAATTAAGGAAGAAACAGCTGTCTGCGATCACTTTGTAAATGCCGACCCGACGTGGGTGTACTACGAATCCTACACTCGAATTTGGGGCAGATTTTACACTCGATTGATAAATGAGGGCCTAACTCCGGGTTCATTTC